>NC_085874.1:32874687-33174687 GCF_034702125.1 Engraulis encrasicolus
TGTGTGTGTGTGTGTGTGTGTGTGTGTGTGTGTGTGTGTGTGCCCTCCTAGTGATGCAACACCTTCAGCGTTGCTTCTAGTCAGGCAAGGACCAATACAAATATGGTTTCGGAGCTTCGGAGAAATCAGGAACTCCAACCACTTTGTCGGGAAGCAAACAACTTTTAGCTGCTCAAATGGCCCTGGGTAGAGGTGTGTTCGAGACAGTGACGTGGTTTAAGCAGAGACGTTCTATTGGGACTTAGAAAATGTTTGGTTTAAACTTAAGCACAGCCTTTTCTGGCCTCAGCCAGTAACAAGCCAAGGGAGGCAGGTTAATAATCAGACTGTTTGGGAAACGCAATCCGTTATCTTATTAGTCAGACCAACATCTTGGTACAAGATTTGAAAGTCGATGATAATTAGCCTGTGTGTGTGTGTGTGTGTGAGTGTGTGAGTCAGCCGGCATCTGTGCAGGCTTCGCCAGTTCTAACTGCCTGGATACAAGTCCATTATATTTACATGGCACAGACTTGACCATGTGGCGATGTGTCATGGCTTCTGTTGCATTTCACACCCAAGACGTGATGCGTGCTAACACTTGCCTCTCAAGTTGGCATTTGCTCACTCTGTGTGTGTGTGTGTGTGCGTGCGTGCGTGCGTGCGTGCGTGCGTGCGTGCGTGCGTGTGTGTGTGTGTGTGTGTGTGTGTGTGTGTGTGTGTGTGTGTGTGTGTGTGTGGAGGTGGGTGCCTGTGTGCTGGTCAACTCCAAATGGAAAAAAGAGAGAAAAAAATAACAGTAATCTGCAGAATGCGGATGGATGACTGATGAAACAGACTTTCTTGCAAAATGTGTGTTTTTGGCTTGCACGATTTCTCTCGGTCCTCTCATCTTCCATTCTGGACAGATGACTGCCTCCTGAAGCAGCGCCACACAGAAAGAGAACAGTGTTCATTCAACACTATTTAAAGGGACACTGTGTGAGATTTTTAGTTGTGTATTTCCAGAATTCATGCTGCCCATTCTCTAATGTTACCTTTTTCATGAATACTTACCACCGCCATCAAATTCTAAGTGTTCATTATGACTGGAAAAATTGCACTTTTCATACATGAAAAGAGGGATCTTCTCCATGGTCCGCCATTTTGAATTTCCAAAAATAGCCATTTTTAGCTGCAAAAAGGACTGTACTTGGACCATACTAGCAAATATTTGTTTATTATTTAGTAAACTTTCATGTAAAGATCAAATTTGGCAATAGGCAGCCCAGTTCCAATGAGCAGCATAGTTGCAGTACCTTTTTTGACCATTTCCTGCACAGTGTCCCTTTAACTATTTGGCCCAACTAAACCACGACTGGGCACTGGACTGTTACACAGGCGACCCCGGGGGTCGATTTCCGACCTGAGCTCATTTCCCAATCCTCCCATGTCTCTCTCTCCCACTCGATTCCCCTCCCACTCTTCACTTCCCTGTCTAAATAAAGTTGGAAAAACCCCTAAAAATATATTTTAAAAAAACACTATGTAATGATTTAACATCTCCCAAACATTATGAATCTCCCATGTGTTGACTGGCAAGATGGGGGAAGGCCTTTGTTGCATGTCAAGATGGTACGCAGAGCGCTCAATATTTCCCCGGTAGTACAGAGCATCAACAGTTTTGGAATGTGTATTTTAGTGTGCATTTTAGCATGTATTTGGTCCCAAAGCACTCTGTATGTGTTGAATGAACACTGCAGTTGTTTACTGTGTATCCCACATGTACACTGTACTCTGGGTAGCTTCTCAAGGGCTGCACTGTCATTCAGCTGTCAGTCAGTTTCTTCTTAGCCTCATTCATTGACTGTGCTGAGAGGAAGGGGTGTTTATACCTTTCACTCTAGTACACAGCAGAAGTGGAATAGATCTGTATCCGGCTTTGGTCAGCTTTGTGGTTGGTGACACTAACATTGACTGAGAGAGCGCGAGAGAGAGAGAGAGAATGAGAGAGAGAGAGAGAGATTGTATGTGCGAGGTAGAGAGAGAAAGTTATCTACCCTTATCTTCAAAGTGTCTTCAAATTATCTGTAAGGGATCATAGATGGTCTACAGCACACAGGGAAGCTTGATTCATGTATTGGCCCTCGTGCAGATTTCATCGTGTATTTTTGGCTATACTGCAGGTTGATCCCCATTCATATGAAAGAGGAAATGAAATGAGAGCACCTTCGTGTCAAAACCACTCGTGTTGTCATGTTATGCATAGACATACACAATGAAGTCAACTACTTTAGCCTCTTTCTCTTTTTAATTGCATCATCATGCTCGTACGTTATGAATTTGAACCATGATCAGAAATGTCCAGTGTCTTATATTGACATTGTAGTGCTTCTGTATAGGCCCCTCGACCAGTGGAATGCTTTGCGGTTCACTGAGGAAAACTACAGACATTCTTCACAAACAGATTACAACTTTGACATGCCGATTGAGACATACATACTGTAATTAATAATAGGGTGTTGTGCCTTAATGGGGTAAAAACTACTAAAAGGCTTTTTTTATGGTCATGTGGGTGGCCTGGCTATGTACTACGTACTGTGGTGAAGTCCTGATTCAGAGAAAAGGGCCCTTCATCTCCCCCCTCATTCTCTGAAAAGGTCTCGTTTCCCAGCAGCCTTATCGACCATCATTAGACATCAGCCTTTACTGGCTAGAGAGTGAAATGTCAGTGCACGTCTGTCACGGAGGTTATGGGTGTTATTAATGGTTTTCTCTGAAGGAAGGCGTGTGGGAACCAATGTTGGTTGGTTCCACCTCCAATCAAGATACCACCGATTACTGTGCATTGTAGCCTACGGCACTGAATTTAGCTGACATGGGTGATAATGCAAAGGCATTTCCCGCGAATTACGTAGCAAGATTTACCCTCCGCAGTGCCATGTGGTTAGATGTCCAGATCCAGGGGCATCATGTACTTGGAAGTTAAGGTATCTTCCACCCCAAGACTCTCAAATCCCCATGCTCATCATGTCACGGCTTCCAAAACAATACTTCAGATAATGTTGGACAAAAAATAATTAGCATCTGATCTGATCATGATTCCCTTAAATAGGAAAAGGTCATTACGCCAAACCAAAATATTGAGGTAAAATATACTGAATACAGGGCATTTTTACAATGTCATATCTTAACTCATGGATGCAAATGTATCATGGTGTTGTGTGACCACATTTGCTAGTGACACTGGCATTTTGTATACCGGAACTACCGTAGATATAATTTTATTGTATTGAACAGTGTTGGATTGGGCTTTTCTTAACACAGCGCTTCAATGAAATCACGCTGTCCGTTTATTATAGTGTGTTACTGTGTCACTCACACTTGATAAACAGGAAGACGAAATTTCCCTCCCGGGTGACATGTTTCCTGAGTTGTACTTTTTCTGAAGAATTTCTTCTCTCTCTTTCTCTCTCTCTCTCTCTCTCTCTCTCTCTCTCTCTCTCTCTCTCTCTCTCTCTCTCTCTCTCTCTTCAGAGTAAATGAGGCCTAGTTGTAGACTGTGGGCTGTGGGTGTCAGAGGGGAGGGTTAGGTCGTCATTTCTCGTAAAAGTCGTCGTGCTTGCAGTCGTGGGCTGTATTTGGGTTGGTGACGTGAATGTCGGGGTTTACCCAGGGCTCTATCTGCGACAACTTGACAAGAAGGTTAAGGGCTCTCTTGCACGTAGCTTTCCTTCAGTCTGCCGTCACAAACACACACACACACACACACACACACACACACACACACACACACACACACACACACACACACACACACGCTTGCTGCTGTTTTGCAGAAGTTCTCCCCCCACACACACATAGCCTAATTTTTCCAACACCTTTGAGGGTGCATTGATGCTTGGTTAAGTGCTTCTAATGAACTGTTAGTTTCATTTTAACACTGACCTGAAACTGAGGAATAGGCTGCCCACAGCAGATGACATGAGGAGAGAGGATGTTTATGGAACCGTCCATAAAGTAGAGCAGAGTAGAGTAGAGTAACTTTATTGATCCCCAGAGGGGAAATTCAGGTGTCAAGTAGCTTACACAAATACACACATAGTGCCCACATGGACATTTAAGACACATATAACACAGGTAAACACAGGGAGGGGAAAAATAAAGAACACATAAAAAATAAAAAGGCAATGTGCAAAAACATATTCTGTGCGGACAAATGTGCAAAAAATACTCTGAGAGTTGAGGTAGACAAGATACAAATGACCAGAAATGAGTGTTGACAGATACATCTATGATATTTGCATTGTGATGTAGAAGTAAGAAAGAAAAGATGTATTACATGGTAATCAAGGCAGAACATAGATTCTGGTTAAGCATAGATGCTTTATAAAAACATTCATAAAGACTGCATACAGTACATAGGCAACAGAAGCACTTCCCTATGACACACTCTTTGAATGATCCAATGCATCCAAGGCATCCAATGATAGATAGTAGACCTGTCAGAGCAGTGCAGTGCCGGAGTGGGTTTTATTTCTCACAAGGAACAATTTTCACATACAAATAACTATAGTGGAAAAAAATAGTGAAAGCATGACATTCATGTACACTGTGGACAAGTACAATAAGCATTGCAAAGGCAAATGTGAACAGAACAATACCCAGTACACTGAGAATAACTAAGAAAATACACATCGGTCTCGTCTTCTTAGGTGAGGTTACGTTCGTTTCCAGCCAACCTAGCCATTCACTAAATAAGGGAGGAATGAATGTAACGGAGGTCAACTAGCAGAGTGTGGAGTGGAACGTTATAAACCTCGATCCCGAAGCCTCATACCGTATCGGTAGCGCTGAGCTATCTGACTGGTCCTTTAGCTCAGCAGTTATCGTGCAGTGCCTCCCATACCCGAACCAATAAGTCGACTAGGAGGTGGCGAGTAAAGACCCCGAGGGGGGCGGACTGCGCGGGAACACCTCAGTTACACGAGGGAGGGGGTGAATGATGCACATGGTGTTCTCCCATAACTATGTTGTGGGTTTTTTCGTGTCGCCCCCCAAAGACCACAGACATTGTGGGCGGACAGTACACACAACCAAGCAGACAGACATAGTACAATACTATTGTATATATGATTAGGAGACAATACGACCATAACAGCATGACGAGTTCAGGTATTATATTGATTTTGTTCACCAGAGCATTGTTATGATTCACCAATTATGGCTATAATCATGGTCGATGAAGATCAGCCCCCAGAAGCGTTTAAATGAGATTAGATAGATTGTTTATTGATCCCAGAGGAAGTATATCCTTTCCATGTAGAAGCCACCAGGGAGCAGGGCAGGGCAAAAGACAGTCAGGGGCTAAACGAGATAACGCTGCCCTATCTAGACTGAACTGAAAGTGAATTGAAGTCTATGTCCCATGTGTGTCATTCTGACACAGCAGCACACAGTGAAACGAACACACAACGAAATTGCCTTCATGCTTCAGCCGGTGCAAGGGGGGGGGCAGCCCAAGAGGCGCCCCAGGGGAGCAGAGCGAGAGTACAGATTAGAGCTAGGTGGATGATGGGAGAGAGTGCTGGTTTTTCTGCTCCCCCCACCCACCTAGGAGTGTCCGGAAAGGAGCCGGCAACCCCCTGGGCTGCAACCCCGACGACCTACAAAGCGAAAGCGCAGTAACTACACATTTTGACAAAACTGAATTAAGCTCGAAAATGGGCTTCATTGCACCTCCTTTATCTTGTGATGAAGCTGTATTGTCGAAATGTGTCCCGTTTTAGAGATATTGCTATGTCAAATTTGCAATAGCTATAATATCCAACCTAACACGAAGGCTTTGAAGGCATTTTTCCCAGTTTCCATGTTGGCATAGTTACTGCACTTCGCCTTTGTAGGGCAGTGTAGCTGCTTGCCCATGACTGCCCCATGAATTATTGCAGACTGTGTGTAAAACTCAATAGTCAGCAGCACCGTGCCCCCCATTTCAGGGAGCAGAAAATCGTTGACTGGCCACTACATCGTGAATCAGCTTTAACATTGGAGTAATACTCATTGATCAGACACCTTTGTTGTACAGTATTTGGATTCTATGCGCAAGTCGGCTTGTGTGTAGTCTATTTTATGAGTCAGACGTCGGATGCGAGTTAGGTGTCCACAAGACCAGGTTTTGTGTGCCAAGAGGAATCACTCCCCATTGAAATCACTCACTGTCAAATGTAAATGCTGTATTTTACAGAATCAAGGGCATGTTTACATGTACTCTTCTAATCCGAATAGAAAGGGAATAATTGCTTAATCAGAATAGGAAAACAGTTGTAGGCTACATGTAAACTCTAATGTAGCCTCATAATGTGATTCCACTGACTGGTGGGACACACATTGGCAGACAAATCCTTACTAATACTACCATAGTACTAACTACACTATTACCGTATGACACAGAGTTTCTATTACAACTTGTACACTACCATTCTGGTAACAAACAACATTAAAAAATGTAGGCCTAAATTATAACAGGGGCCAGGTCTTAACACATTAAATAATGATGATTTCACACAGGACCATCAGCTTCACAGAGCTGGTGTTGGTGTTATGACCCTCAACCCCTCCACTACTTTGCAGTGAAAATATCACACATGTGATCATTTTAAGTTCAAAAGAGGAAGGTTTAGATAGGCATGTAGTAGGCCTACATCTAAATAGGCACATGAGTGCTTTTGCGGTCTTGAAAAGCGCAAAACAAATGCAATGTGGTGTTTTGGTGTGAGCAAAGGCATGAGGTTTGAAATTGGCAGTTTACGTTAGGGCTGATGAGTTGGACTTGGGGTCTTGCCTGCCTGGCCTTTTCAGGCATTTGTGGTTACATTGTAAAGGTCACACTTCTGGGCCCTAATTCTCTGTTTTTATTTCCTTTGTTGTGTTACGTGCAGGAGAGCGAAAACCTGGAAAAGGAGAACGCTGCGTTGAGGAAAGAGGTGAAGAGGCTGAAGGAGGAGGCCAAGTACTTGACCACCGTGCTGAGCAACCACGAGTCGGTGTGCACCGGCCTGAGCTCCCCTTCCTCTGATCTGCTGTACGGCGCCCACCACGGCTACCATCAGCACATTGCAGTGCCGCACTACCCGCTTTGACCACCAGGTGGCGATGAAAGCTTGTGATTGAAGTCTGGCACGACAGGGGGCCTTGAGTTATTGGCAAGGACGGACTACTGTTTGTTTGGATGAGAAGAGGCACAGACAGAGAGATGACACACTGTTTTTGACCGGTGTCTGCCAGAAATTACTGTGTTTTTCACCACTTGACAGCTAATGAGTGTATAGTACTTCTGCAATTGAGACAGCAAGCACTGGTTTACAATGTTCTAAAGCAGGGAAACTAGGAAAAATAGCCTAATGTGTGTCAAAGACATGTAAATGTAAAAGTCATTTTTTATGTATAATAGAAATCTGATTTCTTTTCTGACAACTTACACCTCCTCACAGTGCAATTATGTTTAAGTGATAATGTGTTGGCACTGTTATTGTAAATCTTTTGTGACAATATGATTGTCAGTCGGCTCTTGAATGTATTTCTTTTTTCATTTTTAAAGGAAAGTTGCCATATTTTTTCCATCTGATCTATTTTGTTTTGTGCCTCTAAAAGTGGAGTTTGCGATTAGGCCTACACTTCTATAGCCTAGGCTACCATACACATTCCTTGAAAGTTTTTTTAATGGGCTACAAGGCTGGTTCTAAATAATATTTTCTTATGTGTTCTCTCTATCTAGTTCCTTTTCCAGTTTCTTTTTAAGTCTAAATGTCTCATTGGTTCATCGGTTTCTTTAGCATGAGCTGCTCCCAAGGTCTTGGTTATCAGATGATAACCCTCATGATTAACTTTATATTATCATATTTTTCTGTTAATGTGTGGAAATGTGTAGCCTATGTTTGTGCTACTTTGCTGCATTGCAATACGCGCTCCGTTGTGTTTTTTTGTGGCCATAAATCTTCAAGTCTTGGATGGAGAAAATTATACATGGGTACCTCTCTGGTAGTAGCTAACTTTAGTCTCAAGAGGGCGCTCTGGTATCAACAACGTGGCAGGGACCAGACCACCATATCCAGCTAAAAGAGTTGCTTGTTGCCTGTACCAGGTTTTGTTGTTTGCTTGCTTGTTATTTTTGTCATAGTAAAATTGTTATGAACAAAGCTGTTGTTGCTTTTTTGTCTGTTATTTTTGGATAGTATTTAGTCTTCAGCCATTAGGCCTACAGGCTACCTAATGTAAGGCCAATAAAATGAATGAACTTAACAACACAAATTAAACAATGTATGCACAACCACAATTTAGAAAAATGCATTTGTGGTTCATCCGTGGTGTTGACTTGTGCTGAGAGGCCTTCATTCACCTGGGGTCCGTGAAATGATCTGCATTAATAGTAGTGCCATGTCATTGGGTGGAATTCTCTCATGAGGTGGTGCTTAACGATGCTATTGGTTGCTTCTTGTCACTTGAAAGAAGACGAGGGCATTGCCTAATCCGGCGTGGTTCTTGTGGTAATGTCAGCGTAAAGTTGAAACGGAGATTTTGAAAATATTTTCGTGTGCATGGATATTCTTATTATGAATAATACGCTGTTTGTTGTCAAAGGCGTTAAGTGTTAGGTGTTCCTCGTTTACCAGTAGTCAGTTGAGCTAGCTCGTATTATTAGCCATTAGCCACTAACTTCTGTTTTTGCTTGCTCATGTGCTGGGGTGGTGCTAGTCATTTGACTGAAGGTAATATTTTTTGCATACATGTTCCAATTCAGCGTAGCTTTGACTGAATAGATAGCATGCTGTCTCTGCGTTTTCCGATCCCCGTGGCGAGTTATGGCTTATGATTGCTAGCTTATCGGCTATATGCATGCCGGTGAATTGCAGAAGCCTAATAAACGCGTGGTATTGACAATGCACCCTCGGTAAAGAAAGACAGACAAGTTAACCCAACATAACCACTATCGGAACAAGCTATAGCCAGGGGCATTTATGATTTTGTCTAGTTATACCACGTAGGCTAATTCTTGTGGTCCGCTTCACGAGACAGCTCTGCTATCTTACAATTTTAAGGTGTTTGAACTTGTTACATAGGGAGGAACCTACGCCTTGTCACATACAACTGACGGACGCGCACGTTCAGAGAACTTTTAACAACTATTGTTAGATTCTACAAAATGAGTGAAGATACAAAACTAGACGATTGCGAGTCAAACAATCAACAGTACTTTGAAGTGAAAGACCCGCAGATTCATATAATAGGTGGAGCACTAGGCTCAGACCTTAGTCCGAAAAACAGACAGCCGACCACACGTTTGTACAAGAAACGGTGGGTTATCGTGCTCCTATTTAGTTCGTATTCCCTGTGTAACTCGTACCAATGGATTCAGTATGGAATCATAAACAACATCTTCATGAAGTTCTACGGCGTGGATTCCTTCACCATAGACTGGATGTCTATGATCTACATGCTGACATACATCCCCTTCATATTCCCGGTTACCTGGCTACTGGACAAAAAGGGACTGCGGGTGGTAGCGCTCATAGCCACGGCTATGAACTGCGTCGGAACATGGATCAAGGTGGCTAGCGCACGCCCGGACCTGTTCGCGGTGACCTTTCTGGGTCAGTTCTGCTCATCCTTCGCGCAAGTGTTCATCCTGGGGATGCCTTCGAAAATAGCCTCGGTCTGGTTCAGTTCCGAGGAGGTTTCTACGGCGTGCTCGATTGGAGTGTTTGGGAATCAGGTAAGTGATGCGACCTAACCTACTTGATGCATACATATGTTATGTCCAGTAGTTTATAGGCTATTGCCCACTTGGGTCAGCAATGTGGGCAATCATTTTTCTACCAGTAAGTGCGCATGATATTACGCAGTTCATTTTTGAGCATCGATGATTCATCGGTGATGCATTGGATAAAAAAAGATACGAATTAATCTCTTATCTCACAATACAGCACGCTGAGTCATTTTCATATCCTACGATAGGGCCTATTCCTCGCAAAATTCTGCCATAATACCGGTAGACTACTTGGATTCCATTCCTAGCCATCACCCGTCAGTCCTTTGTGTCTCATAACGGCACAGATTGCACACTGCTCTGAATATTTCGTTTGCACAGAACAGTGTGATTTCACTGGAAATTGACATTGCAAAAAATATTTTCAAATGCCAAAGTTAAATTAATTGATCACTTATTGTAACTGTCCATCGCATAGCCAACAGAACTGAATGTTTACAGCTTCGAACTGTGCCAATACACTTATATTGGGCTTACCCGTTTTACCTCAGAATGAAGTGACATTGCCTTCCTATGCCTCGCAGCTTCTGTGCCTTTTGCTTCGGGATGTACTAAAACACTCTGGTCACAGCCAGGCAGATGGGCAAGGGGGTAGCCATTTTCCAGAAAAACATCAAAACCAAAAAAAATCCACCGATTCCCCACACTACAGAGCTTGAATTTGGTTTGTAGCAGGCTTACTCTGACAAAGCTAAACCAGTGCTCTGTGTGCTGCGCTTTTAAAACCCCTCTTAAGGTCATCACCTCTGAGTATCATTTATGTGTACAGTATAACTAACTAAGCCCTGGGTTAACCTGGTGAGCCCATGGGTGCCATGCACTAAGTAAAACACCAATGAATGAGTCACACATATAGACCATTGGACAACCAAGCAGCACAACTACTATGATGTCCTACTTATTAACAGTGTTTTTAACTTAGTGCGCTCACCCTTCTCTCATCATTCAACATTGCTTACATTGGCATCATCACAGCTGCTACATTAAGTGCAATGATTGACATCAGCAAAGATTTTCACCTCAGTGACCTCTGAAGTTTCATTTGATTTCCCACTTGAAGTAGCCCACCGTGAGTGGCGTGCCCACCAGGGTGGGTTAGGCCTGGGAGCCCTGTTAAAGTTTTAGACAGGCCTTGTTGGCCATGGATCAAACACAGGGGAACCGGGTTCGATTCTGGCCCGGGGTGATTTCCATAGCCTCTCTCCTATCTCTTTCCCCCAACCATTTCCTGACATCTCTTCTGGCTCTTGTATACTGTCACTATCAAATAAAGGCATCGCTCCAAAAAAAATAAGTTGTACGCAACAGAAAAACAATTTGTTCTTAGCCGCACGACAATTTCCTACAGTCAGGAGATGACTGGCATGCCATTGTCCATTTGTTGGCCGAACGTCTTGAAACTAAAAGCCTGAGGGTGTCAAATGTCAGCTTCTAAAGTAGCCACATCCTCTTTTTTTTACTTATGTTTTAAAATCAGGACACCAGCCCATTAGGGGAATCTAATGTACTAGTCAGAGTCAGCAGTTTAAAACAGTAAGCTTACCGTTTGAGTGCCAGCCAGCCGTTAGAGATAATACTCTGTGAACCAGTCATCTTCATGAAGTAAACCCTGATAGATTGATGCAAGACCCAGATGTGTGGCAAGCAATGAACATGCAGAAAGAACACAGATCCATGAGAAGTATAAGTTAGGCCTGTTGATTACTCCGGCTGTAAAGTAATTCATTTAAAATGAACAGCTTTGTCTGTGAGGTGGAGGTGAGAGGGGATGGAGTTGTTAGGACATGGGCAACAAATGGTCACACTCTCTTTATTTAACTTGACAGCATTTTATTGCAAGAATGAATATGCATTTGATGCAATGAGACCAAATTACCGTAATAAATGGACTCTGTGAATTTCAGTGTTGGAGTTTTAGAATTGAGTCAGTCAGTACACCCACTGTTTTCAATCCTGGTTGCAGGGACGAGGTTTAGTGTAGGATACAGGGTTCATCTCGGTGAATCAGGAGGTCAAACACCAATGCTCCGTACCAGCCGGTTTCTCTGAGGCCCACTGCCTACACTGTAGCTATATTGTGCATGCTTGATGGCTGGGTTTGGTCCAAATTTGCATTGGCTGCCAAGAACGGCTTTGAATCACGCTGGATATCTATCTTTCATGCACGCATGCGGGCAGGCAGGCAAGATGCATGTTCTCCTAACCTGTGGACCCTAGGGGTTCAGTATAACAAAAAACAAACAAGTAATGCGGGTTTCCAGCTGTCGCAACAGAAAGCATGAATGGACAGCCATTAGGTGTAAATGCTTTTCTCTTTTGCCTCTTGCCTATCAAGTCTTTCTGGTAGAACTGTATGTGAGACTATGTGGACATCATTCTGTGTGGGGGAGAAGGGTGAGTTGGCAACTAAGATTTGTAACTTTTTTCTGGCCTCAGCCAGTAAATGGTAAAATTTCAATCATTAGTGTGAAGATGAATCTTTTCGTTATTTGAATTGAATCATTATCTTCCTATTAGTATCGTAATAACAAACTCCCTGTTGTGGGCTGTTAGTTGGTTTCCATTACTACTGCATATCATGTGCACATCATTTAGGAACAGATGTTTTAAATTGGTGTCATAAAATGACTTAAACATGCAGTGTGGTACGGCTGTGTTAAGTTTATGAGCTTATCAGTCTTAGTAATTGTGTCCCTTTTACTCTACTTTTGCAATTTTACCTCATTGACAATACATGTCAACAGTAACACGTTATTCTGAGCACAGTGTGTGTATGTGACTGTGACGTGTGGGTGTGTTCTGTTTGTTCCAGTCACTCTGTTGTCCTTTGTCTCTCTGAGTGTGGTTGTACTGTGTGGATCTTGTGCTCAGATTAGTTCAGTCACACTTTATTGTTGTACGTTATCAAGTCTTCTGCGCACAAACTGAACTTGTGTTCTGCAGAAATGACAATGAAATAGCTGTAGGCTGACCATGTGTCATGTCACTGTAGTGTGTAGTATCTTTGGCATAGCTGTAGACAGTGCTCCTGTTCTGTTTAAAGCATAGGGAGAGTGAGTGAGAGAGAGAGCCAGGGCAAGCTGATGATGGCCAAAGTTAATGTGTCTGCACCTGTCTGCTCATTGCAGCTTTCACTGTCAGACTTGGACTTTTAGAATTGGCCCGGGACTCTTCACACCGACAAGTGACGCAAGCAAGGTTGGTTGGCGGTGGAAATGCCTCGCAGCTAACCACGAGAGAAAAAGGAGACGCATCAAGCAGCCAGGGAGGAAGAATTCGGAAGATGAAACACTGGACACCGCTCTGTGCGCTTGACTGACACTATCCCATGCAAACATTTGTAACAAGAAATGATCTGATGTGCTCACCAAGAACAGCTGGGGAAGAAGTAGAAATTGCACAAGAACTGTGAGTGAAGAGCTGTCCTGTCGTGTCCGTCCGTCCAGCCAGCCAGCACAGTGTCGCAGCTCATGTTTGATTGTCAAGATTGTATTGCAGCAGGGCAAGTCAAGTCAAGACATATGGTACAGTGGTGGCAATAAGTACAGTGTTGGTGGGAGGGGTCTTGATTACTGGGGAGTGAGGGAGGGGGGCGAATTCCCAGAAGATTTAGTGTCACATGACCTGGCGTGAGGTGATATATATACTGGGACGTCTGGACGAGGAGGCACATACGGGCGAAGGTGACCCGATGAGAAGAAGCCAAAAGGGGCGGGTGAAGGAACAGAACAGAACCGAGCAGAATAGAACCTCCCAGGCTTTGACACAGGAGCACCCTGCTGATTTCTTTTTTTTTGCCACCCTTACACATTGTAAGGAAACCCCTTAGCCAGGCAGGCAGGCAAGCAAGCAAGCAGGCAGGCAGAGAGACAGAGAGACGGACACCCCAACCCCAACCCAGACCCAGAGTTAGACAGAACACCCAACGATTAGAGCCAGTGGCAAAAGGCGACGAGAGGGAGACAAGAAGCTGATATAGGAAGCGAGAGCCGAAAAAGAGAACTGTTTTGATATAAACACATCTGTTTGGCTGCAAACCCCGTGCTTCCGTCCCACCACAACACACCACACCAACCCAACACAACCTGCCCCCGCTGCCAGCACAGCACAGCACAGCAGCCACCCACAATGCCTCAGAGCAATGAGGTCGTGAGCCGGAGCTCGGAGATGAGCAAGACCCAGACGGGTGTAGGGGAGGGCTACGGCGGCCCCCTACCCAGCAAGAAGCTGCTGATCCCGGGCATGGGCAACATCGGCTCCCTGGGTGGCCCCCTGAGCCCCACCTCCCCGTCCAGCATGGAAGCCGGCGGGGACCGCGTGGGCCTGCTGTCCGTGCGGCCAGAGACGCGCCTGTACCACCGGCGCTGGGTGATGCTGTTCCTGTTCAGCGCCTACTCGGCCAGCAACGCTTTCATGTGGCTGCAGTACGGCATCATCGGCAACATCTTCATGAACTTCTACAACATCGACTCGCTGGCACTGGACTGGCTCTCCATGATCTACCTGGCCACGTACATCCCGCTCATCCTGCCCGTCATGTGGATGCTGGACAGGAGAGGCTCGCGGGAGGTGGTGCTGACCGGCGCGGCCTTCAACTGCATCGGCGCTTGCATCAAGCTGGGCAGCGCGGAGCGTGACATGTTCTGGGTGACCTTTATCGGGCAGTTTGTGTGCTCCGTGGGCACGGTGTTTGTGCTGGGCATCCCGCCGCGACTGGCATCGCTTTGGTTTGGAGAGCGCGAGGTCTCCACTGCCTGCTCCATTGGAGTGTTGGGTAATCAGGTGTGTACGTGTGTGTGTGTGTGTGTGTGTGTGTGTGTGTGTGTGTGTGTGTGTGTGTGTGTGTGTGTGTGTGTGTGTGTGTGTGTGTGTGTGTGTGTGTGTGTGTGTGTGTGTGTGTGTGTGTACAGTGCCATCTACATGTTTTGGTGTTTTTGTCTATTTGCTACACTGGATATTGAGTGTTACCCATAATGTGTTGTAGTTTCCCCATACGTATGGCACAGTATAAGACCGAGTGTGATTGTACTTGCATGCTGTGTGTTAAAGCTGTTTGTCCTTTTTATTTTGTGACAAAAAGGAGAAAGGCAGGTATGACAAAATCTTTGATACTAGAATGCTTAGCTGCACAATATTAACAGGAATGAGTTAGTGCACCTTTAGCACACTTGTGTTTGCATGCCACCAACTGCATGTTCTGTCCACAAAAGCTTCACTCAAAACATCCACTCCTGCTTCTCCAAGTTTTCTCCTTTTTTCCCCTTACAAACTGTTTCTATACAGTGGTAGAGAATGATGTGTGTCTATGACCACAGGCATGGTTGGGTAGACAAGTAGACTTAACTTAATACTGTATAGTTGGCATCACCTACATTTTTCCCTGAGTTTGATCATTCTATTACTTCTTAAAAAATGTACTCAACTATCATTTAAACCAGGGGTGTCAAACATACGGCCCGTGGGCCGCATCCGGGAGGGTTCCATCCGGCCCGGTTGTAAAAAAATATTTTTTTTTTTTTTTTTTTTTTTTTTTTTTTTACATTTTTTTTTTTTTAATGAAATAACCGAAATGCGCAATTACGACCCTCGGGGCAAAATCGAGACCTGCATGACATTAACCCAATGGTCCCTCTGTTACACTGTATATATGTAGTAAAGTGCAGATCACACTTCTATTATAAATAGTGAATTTGTACTGTAACAGGCATTTGATAAAGCTCATTTATTATAGACCTCATATACAGAGATAAAATGTTAATACTTCTTATTCGTATTGTATTGGTATTGGTTGTAATTAAATAATAAATATAATTGGATTTGTATTGGTTCCTATTAAGCTCAAACTGGAAACGGGATGTTAGAATGCATGAAAATGCAGGAAATTACATATAAGAAATACAAAATTTTCTGGGGGAAAACCCCCAGACCCCCTGCCAAAATGAACTGTCCCATATTTCATTAATTGACGGTTGCCAATGAATGAATGAAGTCAAGGACATTTTGCATAGGATTATCAGTATTGCATTGCTTTCTACATATTCAACACACTTAAAACGTGATAGTACTGAACACTAATCCTCTGCTTTACGTTTTTTTTTTTTTTTTTTGCGATGATGTTACTAATGCGGCCCGCTTGAGGTCCACATGGGTTGTATGCGGCCCCCGGACTAAAATGAGTTTGACACCCCTGATTTAAACCATAGTTTATTAAGTATAACCACTTATCAGCTAATTTTAAGCTTGCTTGCTTGGCTACATAACTCACTTTGTGTACGTTTTAGCAACTTAGTTTGTCTGGAGACCACAGGCAGTAGTTCAGTGGGGCAGAGTCCAGAGGTTGTGTGCCGGTACTTCCGTTTTGTAAATGTAGCCTATCGGCAGGTGGCTCCTCTGTGACACAGCTAGTTTCATTTAAATGCGAATGCCATGTTTTCAGCATCTACAGACTTGTACAAGGAGTCTCTTCAGAGTTATAATATTCAGTATTCAGGGTAGCTATACTTCAGATTCAGGGAGCTGAGTTGTTTTTCAGCAATAAAAAAGGAGTGTGTCACCATAGTGTGACTTCAGAGGAATCATGTCAGAGTGGTGTTCGAGTGGTGTCATTGTTTTTCCTGGGTCAGTGTTCTTATGCACTGCGGCAGATAAACTAATCCTCCCTCACAAGAAATGGACACATCCTCACACTTATCCAGGGCAGATAAGCATCTCTCCCTAAGCATCTCACTGTCCTAAAATTTCAGTTTGTTTCTAGACTGCTCCTAGCATAGTGCTGATCTGTTCAAGATGGTGAAGCATAAAGATGTAAAAAAAAAAAAAAAAAAAAAAAAAGCTAATTTTCTCTGCAGCAGTTGGTGATGAAAGGGTTAACGTAGCTGCTCCTAATTTTCCATTCAGATGTTTCATTTACATAGTCCAGTCCTAGAGGCTCCAGTCAGCTGATGTTTGTTACAGATGTCTATGCATGACATTTGTGGCTCATGTTTGTTCATTTTTTTTTATATATATATTGTCAAAGTTCCCCCCTTTCATCCAAACACAAAAGGCAGTGGTAAGTGTCTCACCTCCTTCTACTCAAAGACAGCGGGTCTGAGCTTAGTACTTGATTTTGTGACCGACTTCTAGAAAATATAAGCCTTTAACCCTTTTGATCTTTAGGAAATCTATCGAAGAATTTTGAAGTTAAAAAAAAAAAGTCAAAACGGAGCTCAGGGGTTCCCTTATGGATTTTTCATAAATTTCTTTGTAGACGGAAGACTAAAAGAGGTTTATGGGTTAATGCACTGTAAGATTAGACCACTTGTTAAACCATACCGGCACGCCACTGACTAATCTGCAAAGTGCTTTGGTTACAACACACAGAATCAAAATGGCAGTTTTGAAGTAAGAGAGGCAAAAATAGAGAGAGGGGGGAAACGGGGACTGGGGTCTTCTCACTGAGAGACTTTCCCCCCCAAGCAAAAAGGTGCCACCATGTCTCCTTGGCCTCCTGGTTGTGTGTCAAAAGTCACTGCTGAGACATTTTTAAAATGTGTACGACCAGCTGGAATTTAACACTTTTCACATACGACCTCCCCCCCCCCCACACATCCCAGACCCCACACATCCACACAGACCATTTTATCAATGTCAGGATGTCAAATCTACAAACGACCGTACAAAAGTCTGGCAATGTCTTAAAGGTCCTTTTGAATTAGATAACTAACAAGTAGGCTTACGCTATATATTGATTGCCAGTGCATATCTTTCTTGTTAAAAAAAAGTTTTCATCCATTACCAGTAGGTGGGTTCTTCCTGAATTCAAATCCTGACTCCTTACACAAGTCAAAGACCTTAGTCGGCCATGCTCTATGAGGATAGATGTTGATGGTATGATATTTTTGTCACATTTGATTGAATGACTGATGTGTCATGAGTGAACGACAACATCATTATGGTATGCTAAGTCCCAGAATAATGACTCAATTATATCTTGTGTACAGTTCATTCTGTAATGAACCCCAAACTCAGTATCTGCATCCAGTCTGTACTGTACAGCCTTGGTATTGATTCATCTGCCAGCGGCTTATAATTGGCATCATTTTACAGGATATGTGTAGAAGGTTGCAGGAAAGGGCCACAGTGAAGTGAGCTGTGTTCATCAGCAATCGGCACCTGATGCCCTAAACCTGAAGCTGCGGTTGGATGCAGTGGCTTAAAGACTACTATCTGTCACTCCACAATGGTTACAACACGCTGCAGTTCCTTTTATTTACAGACACCAGCAGTGTCAGCGCTTGGCAAATATTTGGTTGAGATGAAGCAAATATCCGAGCACGACTTGTGTCAATATGCAGCCTGCCTTATGAATAGTTATATCAGTCAGTTGCAGCTTAGAAGTGAAACTGCTCAATGAAAAATGAAATATTGTTATTCATGTATTAATAATTACTGTAAGGAGTAACAGCTTACAGAAGCTAAAGAAAACCAACTACATGTTAAATGTCTTGTTTTTGTTTTCCTGCATGGTAACTTACCACCAGATTGTTGAATGCAGAGGCACAGATTTGGTAAATGTCAAGATCTAAGCCTTAAAACAAGGTTTTATTGTACCAATGTAAGACCCCATAACTGCAGTGTAGGATAACTAATGTTGACTGTGGGCAGTTGTATCTCTGGAGACTTCCATACACTGTTCATACAATGTATCATTTCTACCAGTAAAAGACACCCGACCTTTGGCCCTGATGTTCCATGTCCAGCTTCTGACTGTGACCTCCCTAGTCCCATCCCACCTCCCCAACTGACTATGACACTCCATTCAATTGCATGTTCCAGTTAGCCCAGCCAATCTACATATTAACTCTTGTATTGGTTAGGAATGATCCCATACAAAAAAACAAAACAAAACAAAAACAAACAAACAAATGTACAAAAGAAAGAAAGAAGTGTAGCAGTGATGGACGTTCTTAAATTCTGATGTAAAATAAATAACTTTGTGCAAGTAAAAAGACTGTAAACTTAAAATGGTGAAAAACGCACTCATGAGCTGACTCTTATTATTTATTATACCACTAGGTAATCAGAAGCACTTTGGCCCTTAAGCCGTCATCAGTGCATAGTGTCTGCTATTTAAGTTTAAAAAAATAAAAAGAAACCAGCACTTTCACTGAAAACTGCATGAAAGGTTCTACTCAAACAGCTGCCTGTTGTGCCCTCTCACCAACACTTTTCCCCCGAAACTTAAATGGTGCCAGCCTGGCAAAGTCAGTAGTTGTATCCATACCAAAATGAGGAAATATTAACAGGAAATTTGCATTTGCCCTTTATTTGCCTGGCCTTCATGTTTGACCATATGAGTGCACCAACACCTCCTGTGCCAGTCTCTTCAGAAAACACCCGGAATCTAACAACACAAACTTTGGCCTACTATCAGTGCATTTTTAGCCATGTATGATTACACATTGTGCCCTGTGGTCATATTTGTTTTGGCTCCCTCCCTCTGTCCAATATTCAACCAGCCCGTCATTGGATAATTGCAGAGGTTATTACACGATAACAACAGTAGAACGAAGATATTTAATTCATTCTTTGAACTTTCATTGATGTTCATGTTGTCTTATCGTTCAATTCAACTTACTATTGCAGTCATATTATAGCTGACACCTTTCCCAAAGCATGTTGTGGTACAAAAACCGGCGCATTTCAACTGAAAATCTTTCCTACAGAAAGTCAGAGCAATGAATTTGAAGTTGTTCAGTCATTTTGTTTATTGTGTGTGTTTATGTATGTGTGTGGTTGAGTCACAGCTTATCAGTAGTACCGTACACGTCAGATGATCTGTGACCCAACTGACAACAAAAATGTGTTATCTGGAGGAATTCTCAGTGGTGCGTCTTCTAAATGCTTCCCTCTTCTTCCCACAGCTTGGCATTGCCATCGGCTTCCTGGTTCCCCCCATCTTGGTTCCCAATGTGGAGGACATGGAGGAGCTGGCGCACCACATCCGCATCATGTTCTACATCACGGCAGGCGTGGCCACGCTCTTGTTTGTCCTGGTGGTCATTGGTACGTGTGACTAGATAGGGCTTACTGATTCGCTGTTGCTACCGTCAATTATAAAAATGGAAACTATACAAGAGAAAAAAATGCAACCTTTGACAAAGCGTCATTGGTATGTGTTGGCGAAGAACACGTAGACAAGTACACTGAGAGGTTTTGAGATTTGACATCTGTGCTTTTCCAAATATAGAAGTCAATGCCTAGTTCACAATAGGATAACCCATTTGTTATAACCAGCTTCTGTTATAACCTCATTGTCTGAAATGTCCAAGTCTTAATCTGTCACTAATGACATAATGTGACTGTAATGTCATAGCAATTTTGTTATGATTTATTTGAGTCTTTCCAGCAAATCATGAACTGACCCATCAGCACAAGAAGGCTGCCTAAGCTTAGTCATTCGTGTTACAGTATAAGTATATGACTTCCAAAGACATCACAGAAATGATTTGAGAATTTAGACAGAAAATAGAAAGAAATGTATATGATTGTTCAAATTAAGCATAATACCCTGTATGGATGCAGGGTTTTCACTTCCCGTACTGTAGACAATGTGGATGAGACAATGTGAAGAAGGATGAGGGCAATCACGTAGGCCTTTTTGTCAATGAGGGAGACCTGTTGAGTGACATGTAACCATGGAGCATCTCACCTGACATGTAAGACCAGATCTAGAATGGGTGGTTTCATATTTAAAGGAGAACCCCATTTCAATAGCCATTTTCTTTCTGAACCTATGGACTAGAGGGACTGTTTTGAGTAAATTGTTGCCCTGGAGTTTCAGCACCTGCAAGACTGCAGAGTTGTACGCTTTCAGCAGATGTGCAGCTGGCCTCGTGCCGTCACACAAGGAAGAGCGGTGACCTCGTGGTTTCATCACGTGCAGACGGGGGGACGTGGAATGAAAACAATGTTTTACACAGATAATGAAACGTATCAGCACCCCCATACCTCTCTCTCTCTCTGTGTCTCTCTCTCTCTGTCTCTCTCTCTCTCTCACACACACACAGGGACATGACATAAATGTACAAACATCCCTTCTCTCTGTTTCTCTTTCCCTCTTTCTCTGTCCCTTTCTCTCAAACAAACAAAATCTAAAAAGCAAACAAACACTCACACTAGGCAACAGCAGGGCGCCCTTTCTGCCTGTTCCTCTCATCTTCCTCATCCGTTGTTTATTGTCAGGGATTTGTTGAGTGCTCCTGTTGTGCTGTCGTGCTCTCTCTCTCTCTCTCTCTCTCTCTCTCTCTCTCTCTCTCTCTCTCTCTCTCTCTCTCTCTCTCTCTCTCTCTCTCTCTCTCTCTCTCTCTCTCTCGCACCCTTATGAAATGCCGTACATCATGCTTGAGGATCTTGCTCATGTGGCCGTGACTGTGAAAATAAATCAAAGCTGATCAGATCAAAAGGAGAGCCGACTAAATACACACCTCGCTCCAGCTGTCCGGAACGCATAGCGGCATCGGGTTCACTGAACACCAAACACCAGCACATTTGACATGATTTTCTTCATATAACATTATTTATTGCGCTTCATTAAATGATGCAATTTCATTACGGTGTTCCATTACCTGACTGCTAAAATGAAAACGCAGCCAGAATGATTTAGACGCTAGAATTATCAGATATGGTGGTGTCTACTATTGTGTGACAAAGAAATGTGCTTGTATAGAGGAAAAGGGGCTAGTACATTTACCATGCTGATTGGGCTAATACATTTCCAAGAGCAGCTCGCCACCCCTCCCCCCTCAAACTTAATTACTGAATCATGTATTTATTAATGTCATTAGTGTTCTCATTCTCATTCATCCCGCCCAGGTCATCTTAGTCAAAAGAGTTGTTTTGTTTAGCCTAGTTCAAGCCACAAGTCTGGAGGTCAATGGAAGTCTTTTCCCCCCCGTCAACAATGTCATTGGTGATGTTGTTGACAAGACGACTTTGGTCATCGTAAATGCCGCGTATGCTCTTGTGCCGTTCATGTCAGCAGAACTCCTTGAGTCGTGTGACCCTGTTCCTTTCTCACGGAGGCCCTAATGAGGTCCTGTTCTTCCCTCACGACACTTCATGTCCCTGTTGAGGCACTCGTAGACACAGTGGCATGCACTACAGATTACATTTTAAAGCAGAGAGCATACAGTATATTAGCCACCTAAGCAGAAGCTTTGGGCTCCAACCCTCCCTGATGCTTGTTGTTCCTGTAAACTGCCTTGAAAGCGAACAGGAGAGGTTAAAACTCCCTTATTTTAACTTGAGGGGCGATTGGAAATGTGGACATTTTCAGAAATTGTGGACTGACACTTTGAAGGAAGAGCTGCAGTATGCACTTTTCATCTTAAAGCAGCAGGGGCATCTACTGTGTGTCCTCCTTGTCCCTGTGCACAGTGTAAATAACGCCCATAGCACAGGATCATGCAAGGGCTTTCGACACTATGCAAGTGAAGTAAAGAAAATGGAGCTATGTGAAGGGTGAGCAGACGGGGGAGTCATTTGGCAGTGAATAGGAGTAAGCGCTCTGTCAGGGACGACCCTAGAGAGATGTGCATTCAGTCTTGTTTGTACGAAAACAAACTGTTGTTGGAGGCTCTTAAGAGTGAATCAGATAACTATGTGAAATAATTTGTCGTGCAAAATTTATTCAGAGAACTCGTGTTTGTCCTACCCAAATGATAAACTGTAGGTTGCATGTATTGTGGCACTAGTTGGATTTGAGGAAAAATGTCCCATGTATTTTTGAGGAAAAATGTCCCATGTATTTTGAGGAGCATTTTTAAGAGATTAACTTTTCATTTGTGTCTTTTTTTTGTCTTGAAATGGACGGTTTTTATGCTGCATAAATAATCCTCAATGGAAATTTCCATTCTCTTCCCAAGTGGAAATTTCCACCCAGTGGCATCTACGTAGAAGCGGGGACAGTTGACACTGACGTAGCAGTACGTTAACAGTTGCAATAGAGACCTCGACCACACACACACACACACACACACACACACTCACCAGTTAAGCTACCAGGCAGCTACTGCTTCCTTTCCAGAACCTACGGCTCTGGCATTACCTAAAGGGGCACTACTGTTCTGAACTATAAACAGCCTCCTGCACTGCACACTCCTCCTGTCCTGCCCTGCTGCTCCTGCCACTGATGCTGTGGGGTCTTTGTATTGACGGCGAATGGACTACGGTCAAAGGCAACATGCTCAACTCCAGATGGGTAGTGAAAATGGGTTGTTCCATTTTAGTAGTGAAACGCTGCTTTCTTGAATATTAATGGCATGATGCACAAAGCAAAAAACATAAGCCTCCATAGCCGTCTTCCACAGCTTCTAGACTCAGCACCTCAGAGCAGCATCAAAGATTGGAGAATGTGGCTTCTGACCACAGTAGCAATGCCAAGACCCAAAATGTTGCGTTAGTGTCCCAAAGATTGGGGTGAAGTTTTGATCGCCTTGCTTTGGCACAAAGTCGCCCATTAAAATGACACTGGGGAAATTATTTATGGGGTGTGACTCAATGCTATTTACAGAATCACTCACCCCTCTGTTGCCATAACAGTTGGGCCAGTGACGCTCCTTTAAAAAAAGACACTTTGTTCGCGTGCCAAGCACAACAGAAAGTACAATAGTCAGATGCTGCAGATGTTTGTTGTTTGGGTCGTTTCCCCTCCAGTGAAGCCATTGTAAGAAAAATGGTCAGCCATCCGTCAGAGATCCACACAGAGCTGGCAGTGTTAGAGGGCCAAGTCTTTTTTTGTTTTTATGGGTGCGTGTGTGCGTGCGAGTGAGAGAGAGGGAGGGCGCGCGCCTCTATCTGCCTTTCCGCGTGTACTTGTTTATGTGTCTGTTGGTCCATGCCAAAGTGTGTGTGCATTTTGTCATAGAGTCTCTGTGATTGCCACAGGGCTCCATCTCTCTCCATCTGTGCTTACTAATGGCTGGACCATCTGGGTCTGCCTGTCCAGATCATGTTCACCGAGGCCTCCCAGAGAGCACGTCCTCTCAGTCAGAACCACTTATTGGCCACCCGGAGGCTCGCAGGAAAGCATAGCAAGAATAATGGAAGTGATCGTAACAACAATACGTTGCTTGCATCGTTTAACCCTTTCAACCCTCCATGATCAATGAAGTCTATCTGCTATGCTCTGCTCCAACTTCTGTCAGGATACAAAAAATCAAAAGCTGACGGCAAAGATATGCAGGATATTATTCTTGTTATTCTAAATTATACATTTCAAAAGGCAAAAGCTCTGAAGTAATTGTAGATTTGAACCTTCATGCAGCATGGGAACCTTAATGCAGCATGGGAAAGGATTTGGTAGAAGACTGGGGTGACTGTCATCCTCTCCAAATTTACACTGTAGAGCGCTGTGCTGTGCTTCACTGTGCTGTGATTGGGCACCGGAGGATTGTACTGGCCGTTGTGCAGTGTTCTAATCTCAGCCTGGATAGAGAAAGGAGAGAGGGCTTCCCTCGGGTCGAATTTCGCTTATGCCGTTATCCTTGAGGTGCGTACTACACAGAGAGCCTGACAAATTGTAACCCCCATGGGGAGGTTTGGTGCTTGCTCCTTTTGTGTGTATTGCACACATCCATTGCCATCCCTCCAATAAGGAAACAACACATGGGGAACAGTGCAGTAATACAGAAATCATTGCCAAATGGCTTTTAGGTGGTATAGAAACCAAACCAGGGGTACTTAAAGTGATACTGTCCCATTTTTGGAAATAAGCTCATATTACACCTCCCCTTGAGTTAAATAATAGGGTTTGGCCTTTCTCCTGTACTTTCAACCGTTCTCTGAGCATGGCAGTGCAAATTTTACCTCTATGCTAGCAGTTAACATTGAGGCCTATGAGACCAGCTGGCGGCTAACTGGTCTCATAGGACTCAATGTTAACTGCTAGCTTGGAGGTAAAATTTGCACTGCCGTACCCAGAGAACGGTTGAAAGTATAGGAGAACCGTAAAACCCTATTATTTAACTCAAGGCGAGGTGTAAAATAAGCTTATTTCCAAAAAATGGACAGTATCACTTTAACCCATTTTGTCCTAAGCCCTTTTAGGGAAGTGCCCTCTGCCTATTAAATCTTAAATATATCAGCCTCTGCAGCACATACAAACATGAAATGAGTTATATTTAAAAGCTAGGACCCTTGTTTAACCTTAGAATCTGTTCAGTCAGCTAACTTACCCACTTTTTTGATAAAACAGCTCAAATCTCAAGAACCTGAATGCAATGTATATGTGTCTCCAGGAGACAACTGCTTAAGGTAATTTAGCATATGCATTGTAACTGTTTACTGGTGAAGAAGTAGTTTCGGGACATTCCCAGTGTGCAGGGACTCATTATGCAGGGTGGCAGGCTGAGTAACTCTTCAGTGCTTGACCGAGGCGTGGTCACACGGGGACACTCTGGCCATTGTACCATGTTCCACAGAGTGCCATTGTGCTCTTCTGTCTGAAGAGACTGTAACCAATGAAGGTTGTAAGTCCCAAGACGACACATAATTCACTTCTGTGTTGGTCGCAAGAATTCCACAGGGGTGGGAGAAGGAGAAAGGGGGCAAAGGGGGGCAGAGAAACAGAAATGGCTGAGGTGGGGGTGGGTGAGAGAGGTGGGTTGAGGAAGACATGAAACATGGTCTTCAGGGGAGGTCCCAGAGAGGCTCCAGTGATCACAAACAAACAAATGCACATCTCCAGCTTCGCTCTGGAATTCAGCCATTTCAGCAACCCCCCTGAGGTCGCCCCCGTGCTCGTTTTTACTGAGGTCCAGGGCCACATCTCTCGCTACAGGCCAGCACACGACATGGGTCACATTAAAGATTCCTGTGGTGTGACCATTTATGCCGCTGCAGGCTGGTGATTTAGGGCTTGGGCTCTAGGGGTCACGGGTTGGGTTTGTGTAGTGACATTCCACCGTGTCTGGAAATAAGGTTAAATGACCGAGTTAAATGATTGAGTTTTACCTTTCTACTTTTATTCCAGCAGTTTTCTGAACGGCATCACAAATTCTACCCCCAAGGTAGCATATATCATTCAATCATCCCTTTTAATGATAGTGGCTAGCTTGGACCAGGAAGTAATTTCACCAGACTCAGAGAATGGCAGGAAGAACAGGAGAATTTAATACCAGGAGGACTGTGGCTGGAGAAGTGATTAACTTGAACTTAAGTCACTCTCTAGAATACCACCAGCTATATGCGTTGTAATGGTCTGGCCTTATAAAAATGTGAAGATGTCAGCACAGGATTCAATTGGACAATATAATATCACAGATACAAAGGTTTTTTTTTTACCCATCTGGCCTTGATTGCCACATTTTGGTTCTGATATCCTCAACAGACACCAGAATCACAAAAACCTTGGTCATACTCAAACATGAAGCCCAGCTTTACAATCAGTGTTTCCCATACATTAAGGAAACTATGGCGCGCAGCCATAGTTTAAATTTGGCCGCCATAGTTTCGAAAATGTAAAAAAAAAAAAAAATTGAGTGGTTGAAATGAGTGGTTGAAAGACAGAGGGATCAAAAGCCTAGTCAAGTTGTTGTAGTTAACAATAAAAGCAATAAAACACCTTGTGAGAAGGGACAGTTGGGATGAGTTTACTGACCCTCCAGGCTTTATTTTTACAGTTGTATGATAATGAGTTAGGCAACAGGCCTTCATTGACACAGCAGAGGAGACATCGGGCTGCATATAGAAATGAATGTGTAATGAATGTGTATAGACATAAATGTGTAATATGTTGTTCAGCCCTTTTCAGCACCCCTCATGTAGAATATGTACGCCTATGTGTGTTGGGGAAAAGGTATAGCCTACTCTCTTAGACCATTTTTGTCTGTGCGTTTCAAATTTCTGTTCTCCTAAACTGCTTTCCTTGTTTTTACGCCCCCCCCCAACAAAGAAATCTCCGCTGCCCCCATAGTTTCCAAAATTTCTGTGGGAAACACTGTTTACAATATACAAATCTGTTAAAGTCATCACATGGGTTGACAGCCCTCGTGTCCACTTTCTTATGTTCTGACCTTGTTCTCTCCTACCAGTCTTCCAGGATCAGCCAGACATTCCCCCGACGCAGTCCCAGGTGACGGCGCGGGCCATCCCCCCGGAGGAGTACTCTTACATGGCCTCTATCAAGAGGCTCGTCTGCAACAGGCCCTTCATCCTGCTAGTCATAAGCTACGGTGAGTTGGTCGTAAAAACTCAACCTCGCAAAAGCAGTGTGTCTGGTCACAGACCCCTCCAGGGTCATTCAACGTCCTTCTGTGTAGTGCTTCTGAAGGCTGTGGACGGCTCTCTCAGTGTTGATCCAATGTTGGGTGGGTTTAGTTTTAGGCCCTCGATACGCTTTCCGTGAGCCTTGAATTGTGTACGCCACTGCATGTGACGTTTTCACCGGAAGCACTCGCATGGAACTGAGCAGTCTTTCTTACAATCGCCCCCAGCTATTTTGACGAGCAAGCATTTGCACGAAACGCAAGCATTTGCATGCAGTATGTGACGCGAACAAAATTGACCTGATATACACACGGCAACGCATTCGCACGAAACGCTCGCGTATCCTGCAGCAAGCGCCTTAGAGTCCAGATCACTAGTCATAAAACATGCACTTCTAAATTCATGTTCCCGCCCCATGTAGGTTATTATAACACTTAATAAGTTTGTAGGACAAGACCAGCTCTGTGTTGCAGTCTATGAGGCCAAAGATGAAAAACAGGCAGTTTGTGTTCCTTTTACAGTTTTTCTTGATTATTCACACACACAATTTCTGGAATAATTTCTCGAATTGTCAAAACTCCAAAAACTAATACACAATGGGCTAAACCCCTCACTACTCCTGCAAAATGAATAGCTTGTCTCAAAACAACGTATTCTCTTCTAAAAGCACACACACAGACATCATTTGAATAGACATTTGTAAGAACCATTTGAATACTAATGTGCATGTTGTAAAACACTATAATCATAATGACGTACAGCATTCCATGTTTTGTTAAAATTTCCACTTCACCGCAGATGGCATATTTGAGTTGCAAAATATTTAAATATTATTTTCAGACTGTGGGAACACAGATGTGTTGCAACAAATGTACATGGGGGGGGGGGGGGGTGAGAGAGATGCACTAATGTACTGCAAAATATTGGTGGTAACCACATGCAAATGACAAATGAATTACATATTTTACAACTCAAACTTACATGTGAACTCAGTGCGTCGTCTCATCTGTTCATCAATATCATACCTGGTCATACCTGACCATGTGTGTCCTTATAGACTGATAATTGCTCATTGTAAAAAGTATAAAAGTAGTTTGTCCATATGGTTAAGTGCACACAGTATGGCACTTGGTTTTAGTATTTTTAATTGATGGTGTGTTCCATATTCATTTATTTTTTTCAATGAAAATTTGACCACATCCAGAGAATTGTGTGTAGTGTTTTGAGAGATTTTTTAAAGCTTAAATTTCAGTGTAAAGAATGAATTGTGGTTCAGTGGAATTGGTTCAGGGTGGTAGTAAATTGGTGAGATGTTTTCAGAATTGGTACAACTACCAGAAATTGCGTGTGAACATTTGAGAAAAACTGTAAGGGATACCCCAGTAAATACCTGGGATTTCCTTAAAATATTCCTTACCATATTGTACAAGAAGTCCAAAAAATTTTTTATATAACACACACACACACACACACACACACACACACACACACACACACACACACACACACACACACAAATGTGCGACACAAAGGTGCAGCATCCTCAATCAAAAGTGTGTCTAAAGCCCAGAGTCAGTTTGTGGTTGGCCGGACGCCAATTGACATTGTTATGTTTGTAGTAGTAGAATCAGGGCTGCCAGTGTGATCATCACGCGCAGCCTTCTGGCCTACCTGGGGAGTATTCCAAGACCCTGGCTAAGTAGTAAATCAGGTAAAATAACCCTTGAGGTAGTGGTAAATCTTCTAATACAAGAGCCTTGGGTCCTCTTTTTCTCAACTAAATGACACCTGTTGGCTGGGTATTAGCAGGTTTACCACTTCCTCTAGGTTAACTTAGCCAGGTTTATCACTTAGCCTTGTTCTTGGAATAGTTCCCTGGTCAAGGACATGGATTTCTCGCTAATAATTGACGACATGAAGTTCCCACACAACAGTATGGCAGCGGGGGTGCTGAACCATGGCCTCTGTTGAAGTCAGTTTTATGTATCCAAAAAGTATAAAAAGAGCTTTTAATTTGCCTATATTAATTTGATTGTATTTGATTACTTCTTTCTAATATCGTTTTGTTTTCCCCAGGCCAAAGAGCACATTCAAAAAAAGTGTTTTTTCTGCAGTTGTTTTTCTGCACTGGATTTTGGGGGTACCGTAGTTAAATACTCTTCATTGACTACATTTGTTACTTCTACAAAACCTGCATGTTGCATTTAAAGAAAGGTGATGCAATCCTTATTTAATAGCAGTAAGGTAATAATTGACCTGCCAGCTGTATTTTTCCACAACACATGTGATCAACTATTGCTGTGCAGTCCAGAAATAACAAAGTTAAGGTTTAACGCCTTAGCTCCAACCTACTCGCCTATTGCAAGTATTGTGAAATGTTATTCACATCGGAAATCGTTTCTGCTAACACGTTTTTCCAGAAAGATACCTGAGGCGTGTGACGCATAAAGCGATAATGTCATTCTTATCTTATCACTCTATCTTGACACTAAATCAGATACCGTACATGATCTCCTGTTTTACGACTCAAGTTGAAATCAAGATGTCATGTGTCGCTGTATACAGTTACATAGGTTTCTCGTTTACAAACATTAGCACTGTGAGGAGGGGCAAGACGCTAAGCAGCCAACCATGTGGGCGCATTTTTTGAGTGACAGCAGTGTCCAACAATCGGACGCAGCCAGGGGCGCACAGCCACGAATTGTTTACAAACGGGAAACCCATGTATAATAGGGCTACTGCTGTGAGCACACTGAGAAATTACATTACATTACATTACAAAAAAGTTGCTTGAAAAGAGAAAAAAAACTTTTCTTCACCAAGGCACTCCAAAAAGTATAGTTAAAAATGTCTTTATTATTATTATGACATGTCCATTAAGGACTTTAAAATTGCCCACGCGTAGCGAAGGCTCAACTGCTGCTATGCGTGGGCAATTTTAAAGTCCTTAATGGACATACTTTCTGGAGTGCCTTGGTGAAGAAGAAGTTTTTTTGTTTTTTTTTTTCAAACAACTTTTTTGACATTGAACCTTGAACCAAAGAGCACACACAAGAATACTTTGTTCATCTTTATAAAGGGACTGAGCACGCCTCTGACTTCCATATATTGCATTACATTTGGCTAATGTTTTTATCCATCTTCTTCTCTCTCCAGGTCTCAACGTTGGTTGCTTTTATGCTGTCAGCACACTTCTCAACCGCATGATCATAGAGTACTATCCAGTGAGTTTTTTGGGTTTTTTTTTTTTTTTCACACATACACACAAGTTTCTACTGTGATACTGGTGAGAGTCTGTGTATGGACTAAGGGATGTCTGTTGATGATCTTATTGGTTGAAACATGTTAATTGACGTGTGTGCGTGTGTGTGTGTGTGTGTGTGCGTGTGTGTGCGTGCATGTGTGTGTTTGTAATTGTGTAGGGTGAGGAGGTGAATGCTGGCAGGATTGGCCTCACCATCGTTATCGCTGGCATGGTGGGCTCCCTGATCTGTGGAATCTGGCTCGACCGAACCAAAACCTACAAGTAAGACCAAGGGCCTTTGAGCTAAACTCCTTTGGAATTTCAGAACTGTGACTGAATGTGTCAAGCGACCAAACACTACCGCTACCTTGTGCAAGCTCCCTGTATGCTTCTGCGGAAACAGACTGTGGACAGGGTCAAATAAATATATTAACAGTGATGTTATGCAGACAGATTGCATGGACGTTTCTGCTGTACATCTTTGTTGGTAATATCTTTAAAAATCCTTTTCACCATGCAAATCGTGCATAAGCTGACTTATCCATAGAATCGAAATAAGTGTAGTCAACATGGAAGACATCGGGCAACAGACGTTTTCAATCCTCAAAAAAATCAGAACCGCAAAGCACATGAATGGAAACGCAGTAAGCGGAACAGAGGACGTGACGCGTCATAAAATAAAATTTGGTTTGTTGGAAAAAAAGTGAAGTCCATGCATTCGCAAAGTTGATGTGCATCAAGCATGTGTGAAGCTTCGATAGCATTTGCATGTTAGACAAGGCAGAAATGGATGTTGACGTCTGATCAGTATGCCTGCATAGCTGTGTTCGCAGAAGAATACTTTCTCCTTCTGTATCTAGACCCATGTGAAGGGATCCTCAGATGTTGACACTTTCTGTCCATAATGTTTTGCTTTTTTTTACCAAAAGCTTAATTACTTACCAAGCATACCAAACCGTAGTCAGATTGTCTGTGATCAAAAAACATGTTTAACATGCACGTAAATATTGAACCTGTTATGTTTGGCCAACTGTACTCTCTTTGTTCCAGTTGGTCAAGAACACAGTGGAGTCCCTTAACCTAGATAAATGAAATCTAAATATAGTAGAGATTGGTTCGACTAACTAAAAGCATAGCCTGGTTCTCATCCACGGTGCGTGTGTGTACACAAACTACCGTCAGGTAGCACTGCCGTTAACATGTTCTTCTCGAGTCAGAAAATGGTGCATTTATTGCAACTCACCACCAACAAATTCCTCCAAAAACGATTTCTGTTCATCTCTAGAGAGTCAATATAGTCTATAATCTGTCCTGTTACTCATCAATGCGAGCTGCCATTGATATTTAAGCAATAAATGCTCCGTTTATTTTCTACTCGAGAAGAGCATGTTAATGGCAGCGCTACCAGACTGTAGTGTGTGTAGCTCCGCTCCACCGGCGGGCTCCGGAGGAACACACACGCACGGTCGGTGAGAACCAGGCTACCAAAGGCATGCCCTACCAGTGCCAAAGACTGTTGTTTCTCATTCATTTTTAACAGTATTTGTTCTGTTTCTCCACACTGTATAAGGGCTGTAGTGCAAGGTGACCTCTCGTTGCACCTGATGAAATGTGAGACAAAAGACCGAATCGGCATCGGGGTGTTTCTAGGCAAGTGAGACTTGGGTTTCTGTGGAATACGGTTATTCCCATGGGCGTGGGGCACTTGAGATAGTTTGCATACTGCTTTCACACCCAAAACCACACAACAAACTTAAATCATGGGAGCATGGAAGGTGCCATAAAAAGTATGTAAAGATCTTTGTTTTGAGACACATATTCTTGCTGTAAAAGAGTAATGACATTTCACAAAAGCTAGGTATGTGAGTTTTTAGCTATCTTATTTTATGAGGAAATGGTACTGGTATAATGCATTCATGACTGCACCAAAACTGTGCTTGGATCTTGACTTGCACCCATAGACATAGGTGCAAGACAATAGAACCTAGACACACATATTGCATACTTAATTACCCAGAGTTGATCAACTAACGATCGTTAAATACCCTAATCTTGCACTATAAGGCTGGAGCTATACTGGATGCGTTAAGTTATGTTAAGTCAAGTTGCTTCAAAAATATAATTAAAAGATCATAGTAAACATTAAAAAAAATAGCTCATCCTTTTCTATGTATTTTTGAGGGAACATGACCTAGCATGACATGGCACATCCGGTGTAGCCCCAGGATAAGTTCTGCAGAAGGAGCAGTCACAAGGAAAGGTCTTAGCCACTGCTTGGAAGGATTTACAGTACACCAAATGTAAAACGTGAAGAGGATTATGGGTGTATGGCTTTTATGTTTGACTCGGCCACATACTCAGACAGGGTCTTGAATGCTGCGGCATATTTGACAGAGTTATCCTTTTTTGTGATTTTTAATTCTTTTGGTTCACTTGGTTTTGTCCCAGTGACCCAGTGACCTTGGCTAGCATGTGCTACTCCATCCCACAGTGCAAATGGACCATTGCTCTAAACGTCTCAAATGAAGGCGCCGAGAGTACTTAATGTCATAACAGTACTAATATACAGAGAAATGGGAATAGGAGGTTTCATAAACATACACAACACATTTCCACACATAATTCCACACCTTAGTCAAAGAGGAATGTTTAGCCTTATTTTGAAGGTCTTCATATTGGGGCTTAAGCTTATTCTAAATCCTAGATTTCTTACCACTCATGGGTCGGACAACAATCAGAGGAGGGTTTTTCTATTATTAGGCTGTTAGTTTCTGGTCATCTACATTTACAAGCAACAGTAACAGTGTATTGTTCTTCATTCTCAATGAATGCTCAGGAACAGGAGAAAGCAGACTGCGCTCATGTGGCTTCATGTCAGCAATGTCTGAGCCACTCGTGAGTTGATTTAAGCACTTAAGTTATTGAGTCAGCACTGTTTAATAATAGGCTCAGCTGTAATACACAATGTCCATCAGCCTGCTATTGTTAACGGTCATGGTAGAGCAAAAAAATAATAATTTTAAAAAATAGCCTTCGTAACACGGGTGGTCAAACAAGCAAAATACTGCAGTCCAAAGTTCTAAGTTGACATCCTACTGTGAATGACCCTGGCCAAAAGTGCCCCATTTTCACCACAGACACTCCCCCCCCCCCCAATACCTTGTGTTTTGGTCTCGGTGTATTTTCTATAACTGCAAACTATTGACTGAAACATGTTCATTACATATACATGTAAAGACGGCTTGTTTTGGGCGTCACTATTCCTAGCACAAGAAAACACACACTACTCTAAGCAATTGATACTTCATATAACCCAGTCTGTATTACAGTGCAGTACAGTACATTTTAACTAACTTGTATTTGCATACTCTTTGCCATAATCGGATGATGTGTTAAATTTAAGTTTAAAAAAATCTGTAATACTATGGATTTTTGATGTAGAGTTAAAATGCATGTGACCATTCTGCGCAAAAATAGACAATAAGAGTTGACCAAAAAAAAAGCTTTTAAAACTGCATTACACAAACAACATGCTCATCCAAAACATGTTAGCTGCAGTTATGAAGCTGCTGTTGGTACAAAGCTGTGTCTGTCTGTCAAAAAGCAAAAACAGTATTTGAAACTGAGAAGGTTTCTACTGCTGTTTTTGTTTTTGACAGACTGGGTTTTGTACCAACACCAATTTCACAACTGCTAACTTTCTTAGCCTTCAGCCTCAGGGTATGTAAAACAGACAGGTGCAACACGATGGGCTTTTCAGACTACCAGTAAATGGAAATTGAATTGGAGAATGCGTTTTAAAACAATGGCAACACATTTTAACAGTCCCTTAAAAGCGGTATAAGCACTTTGTAAATACTGAACTAATTATAAACAGCAAATTTAGTAGTTTATTTTACATGGTTTGTTTAACAAAATGTACAAATTTGGTTTGGAAATGAGTAAGAAATGCTATGTTAACACAGTAGGCACAGAACAGCTTCAGCAGTCCTGGACTTTTCTCTTCCAAAGAGCAAAAGAGATTAAAGCACTGAATATAGCTGTGCCCTGCAGGCAAACGCACATAAAAACCCATCCAGTCAATTCTCACTCCACTGTGCTGTCGTAAAATTGGTTCTTACTCACTTACAAAAATGTGTGAATTAGTAATATTTAGTAATGAACTAATTCTAAACTTACGTTAATAAAGCATTTTTAAGGGAGTGTTACTCCTTAAGTATCATCAAAATTGAAACAGAAGGCAGTCAGAGAGTGAGGTCTGTGGAGGCGGGTGGTGGTTGGGGAGGGGGTTTGGCGTTGCGCTCAACATAGCTGGGGTTGCTTCAAATGAATGGGTGATATCCGTTGCAGCTGCACTGCTCTGTCAGAAGCCTGTTTGTGTGATGGAGAGGTGAAGGCGTTGAGGTGAGGGTGGTGAAGGGGGCACAGCCTTGGTGTAGCTGGATACTTTTGGCAGCCAAGAAGTGGAGGTGGGTGGAGCTGGGTGCAGTGGAGTGCACTTGTTGGGGAGGGAGGGAGGGAATGAGCTTAGGAGAATCACATACCTGACCGGAACACCAAATGACTGCAGTGCATTCCAGATTGGAACACAGAATTATTGCTGACCCCTGGACTCATTAACACCGTTAACCCAAACTCTAAAAGCACAAGAACTAGCACTCCTCACATTTGGTCCTCTAACATTTTCTTTAAGACCAAACAAGCCCAAATCGTTCCTCCAATAACTACTGAAGCCAAAATGGACAGGGAAGCTTTTCTCTCCCCTAATAGACACGCAGTACTTGACACCCGAGTGGTTGGTTACACGACTGTGTGCATATACTGTATATTTGTTTTGAAACGGCATCCACATGAGTGTTGTGTGTGACATTTCAGTAATGTATGCATTGCACACCAAGAACACAAGAGAATGCAGTGCAGTCAGTGTGTGTGCAGTATGGTCTAGATGAACTGAAAAACTGAAATGTGCCGTTTGCTTCTCCCCTTCCCCCAGGCAGACCACGCTGGCCGTCTACCTGATGTCCTTCATCGGCATGATCCTGTTCACCTTCACCCTTGACCTGGGCCACTTGTGGGTGGTCTTCGTCACTTCTGGAGCCCTGGGGTGAGATGGCCAACCTGCTTTAACCTTCTGATATGATGTGCATCATTTTGGGGGGCACGGTGCCTCAATGAGCTAGGATGTTATACTGTTTTGCCGGCGACCCAGGTTCGAATCCAACCCAAGGTCCTTCAACCCATTTTAGCCTAAGCCCTTTTTGGGAAAGGGTGCCCTCTGCCTATTCAATTAATCATCTCAGCCTCTGAAGCACATAAAAAACATGAAATAATTTGCAATATGCTAAAAAAAGCTAGGACCTTCATTTTGCATTAGAATGTGTTCATTCAGCTCTTAAAAAAACCCTCAAATCTCAAGAGCCTGAATGCAGCGTATTATGTGTCTCTAGGCTTAAATGGGTTAACTCATTCATAACATGTTTTGAACGCTTAGTCTAGTTGGAATAATAATGTATTGCAATGTAAAAATATGTTAATGTTTAAAATGCTTATTTGGGTCACAACAACCTTTCAACATATCCCTCTCTTCAGAGACTGTCCTGAACTTTGCATCCTAAGTTAGAACCTGTGAAATTCATTTCATGCTCAGAATGCATGTTTATCTTGCCATTTTCTCAGTGCTAAAGTAGATGTTTAACTATTTTGTTGTGGTTGCCTCATGGTGATGGAAGATGCATGTGGTGTCCTCGACAGCGTTGGCACACGCTGGCCTCCAGTTCACATGCCCGTCTCCACTGAACCGCAACAGTTTGGGTTTTGCAACCAAAGTAGGTTTCCATCTACTGTTCTAGGGAAAAGTTGAAGTCTATTTAGGAGCCTTTGTACCTCATTCATAATGCAAATTATAACCAGCGAGTCGTTTTTAGAAGCTTCTTTCCAAATGATTAAAGAAATGTGGTTTTTTTGTCAAGTGTTCACACTGCACATGGGCTTCTGTAATGATTTGCCATTTGTTGAAATTCGTTCAACAAAATGTAACCCGGTGCTTCCGTTTATTGCCACTGTGTAATACGAGACTTCTGTAGTGCATGCTGCTGATCCAACAGTGTTATGCCCAAGATGGAAATGACCCTCCACATAGCTGTGTGTGTCTGTGTGTGTCTGTGTGCGTGTGCATGTGCATGCTGCTGATCCAGCAGTGTTATGCCCAAGCTGAAAATTACCCTCCACATAGGTGTGTGTGTGTGTGTGTGTGTGTGTGTGTGTGTGTGTGTGTGTGTGTGTGTGTGTGTGTGTGTGTGTGTGTGTGTGTGTGTGTGTGTGTGTGTGTGTGTGTGTGTGTGTGTCTGTGTGTCTGTGTGTCTGTGTGTCTGTGTGTCTGTGTGTCTGTGTGTCTGTGTGTCTGTGTGTCTGTGTGTGTGTGTCTGTGTGTGTGTGTGTGTGTGTGTCTGTGTGTGTGTCTCTGTGCGTGTGTCTCTGTGTGTGTCTCTGTGCGTGTGTGTGTGTGTCTCTCTCTGTGTCTCTCTCTGTGTCTCTCTCTGTGTCTCTGTGTGTGTCTCTGTCTCTGTGTGTGTGTCTCTGTCTCTGTGTGCGTGTGTGTGTGTGTGTGTCGCTCCTCTCTGGTTGGACTCCTGTAAGGAGGCCCCAGCAGCCCCTTGCCCCATATTGAGGTTGCTCGTGGGGGTATTCATTCATCCCATAACCCAAACGGATGGACTAGGCGGACAAGAGTGAATTTATGTTGTATCCTGTATCTTCGCTGCATCTCAGCTGTGTTGAGAAACTTGATGAACCAGTGGCTTTGCAGTAGCCCAAAAGGCATTGGTGATCCGCAATAAAACGCCTCCTGCTTGCATCATGAGACTATGTTTAGCAGTGAGTGAGCAAGTGCCTTAGCATGGCACACACACTCGCACAAAGCAACAGACCACAGGAAACATAGTCTGTATTTTTAAGTCAACTTACTGTAGGCCTCATTATTTGACTGAAGCAATTAAGCGTATAGAAATGCATACAGTAGATGGTCAACAGCAACTTTGTCTATGTTATGAGGAACTTGGACAGATTATTTTGAGTATGACTGAGTCCTTGAGTTGCACCGGTACCATCAATTGGGGATGGCTGGATTTTTGGTTGACGATTGGCATGGTTACTAAGCACACCCAGATAAGCCCACAGCTAGAAAGTCCCACAGTGAAGGTCGTCTAGGCACAGTTTGGTAAAGCACCTGTATGATAAACCTGGGAAACCAAGTTTGACTCCAGCCTTCTGTAGTTTTCTTCTCTGTCTCTGTGTCTGTCTGTGTCTCTCTCTCTCTCTCTCTCTCTCTCTCTCTCTCTCTCTCTCTCTCTCTCTCTCTCTCTCTCTCTCTCTCTCTCTCTCTCTCTCTCTCTCTCTCTCTCTCTCTCTCTCTCTCTCTCTCTCTCTCTCTCTCTCTCTCTCTCTGGTGTATTTGGTTGATAATAATAACAGCTGATGAGGTATGTATTCTGTTTTGAAGGTTCTTCATGACGGGCTACCTGCCTTTGGGCTTCGAGTTTGCCGTGGAGCTCACCTATCCAGAGTCGGAGGGCACGTCTTCGGGACTGCTCAACTGCTCTGCACAGGTACTGTGTACAGTTTGTGTGCGTGCATGCCTGTATGAAAACGAGAGTGTGCGTGTCTGTGTCTGTGTAAGAGTTGTGTCTTCAATGTCCCTATATAAACCTGTGGTTATGCATTGAATGTCAAATGTGTTGCATGTGTACTGTATTTATAGGCCTGTGTGCAAAGTCTACTTGTGTTGGCGTCTGTTTCCGTCAACTTGTTTATGTGGGGCAGTATATGCTGGCATGTCTTTTTATGATTGGTGGCACATTACAGGTGGTTGTTTATCTATTCTTTTTGATATATGTGTCCTGAACACTGTTCAATTCTGTAAATGCCATAGTCGCCTTTACCACGTCCAATGCTGCTGGCCACTTAATTCTCCACTCTGTTCTCTGTTATGTGTTTGTCCAACATGATCTCCAAAAATTCCGTGCTCCTGGACACGGATGTTAAGGACTCAAAATCCGTGTCCAGGAGCATGGATTTTGCCAAAATTCTGTGCTCCTGGACACGGAATTGTTTTCCGTGCTCCTGGACACGGAATTGTTTTCTGTGCTCTCTTTATACTCCCACAGCTCTATGTTTCCACAGTCTTTGACCTCAGTCAAATATTTTTTCTCAAAAAAAACATTTCTAACTGACAGGTTAGGGTTAGGGATTGTTTTGGTCTGGGCACAGCTAGTATTCTTTCATTCATTATATGAATTTGATAGCCTATCAACCAACTGGAAAATGTATTTCTCAAAAATATGTCTTTAATGACAGGTTAAGGTTAGGGAATGTTTTGGTCAGGGCACAACTTAAATTTCTATAGCATTATTTTGCTTAGGATTAGCATTTGTTATGTATTTTCCAATGATAGAGTTAACACAGTGCTATGAGTATATGGAAAACAATTCCGTGTCCAGGAGCACGGAAAACAATTCCGTGTCCAGGAGCACGGAATTTTGGCAAAATCCGTGCGCTGGACACGGATTTTGTGTCCTTAACATCTGTGTCCAGGAGCACAGAATTTTTGGAGATCAGGCTGGTTTGTCTGTCTTTGTACTTCCAGTGTGATTTGCACAGGTCAAGAATAGGCATTCTGTTCTGTTCTACTCAATTAAAATAGGTTCTGTTCTTTTCTATGCTATTCTGTTCTTTGCTCTATTCTATTTTTGTTCTGCCATTAGGTGTTTGGCATCATCTTCATTATCTGCCAGGGGAAGATCATCGACTCCTTTGGCATTCAAGCCGGCAACATCTTCCTCTGTGTCTTCCTACTCATTGGCACCATCATGACTGGTATTACACACATTATAATACACACACACACACACACACACACACACACACACACACACACACACACACACACACACACACGGTCACTGTAATGACGATGTTATGATTATGTACGCACACGTGCACACACACACACACACACACACGTTTTTGTACATCAGGACGGGTACTAGATGAAGTGAGAGTGCAAAAGTCTTTTGTTTTATTGGTTAACGCAAAGGGCATTGTGTATTCAAATCTCTTAGATGCAAGTAATGCCTTATAAAATCAGATACTTGGGTTGAAAGCTTTGGTGACTGGTTTCATGGAACAGTAATGACCCAATGGAGGTAAAGGGCTTTTCCACAATATTTCTACAAACCTCTTCCGAGACGTCATCCCTTGCACTTTGGCACGTTCCCTACATATGTCCAACCAAACGCCTTACAAAGATGAGCTGGTTCTTCCAAGAAAGACACAATTGGAATATCCACAGAATGCATTCTATATACTTCAAACATGTTTAGTACTTTCCAACTTTTATAATCTCAAAGCTCATAGGAACAGGCAATAACCCGTATAGCCCTATTAATTGTGATCTTCGTTATCAGGCAGTAAACGACAATACCACATCTTCACCTAAACCCCATGCTCCCACATTCAAATCAGCAGTTGTCCTCTTGCACATTGGTGGTTGTATGCCCTGAAAGGGTTTCTACGAATCATTCTGTGACTGCCAATGGTCATAATGAGTGACATATTTGACTTGAAAATGCCCCTGGCCTTGGGGGGTGTTGTGGCACAGGACAATAAGGCACCCGTCTAAAGATGGGCTTGCATGCCCTTGGGACCAGGGTTGCCAGATGAGGCTGATGATTTCCAGCCCAAAAAAATGCTCAAAACTTGCCTAAAAGCACTAAATCCCACCCAATTCTATTGATTTCTATGGCAAAAAAATGGGCTTTTTTTTCCCTCCAAAATCCATTTTCACCCGCAGACAGCCATCCTAAGCAGCCCAACTGGGCGGGAAACCGCCCAATCTGGTAACACTGCATGGGACTGCGGTTCGCCAGGGGCATTTCCCAATCCTAGACTTAAACTTAAAAAGAATGGGGGTTGTTGGGCTGGAAGAGGCGGTGAAGAATTGTTAACCAGAGACATTGTCTAATGGATCTCTATGAGCCACTTCTCTGAGCTCTGGTGTTTGATCTAGGCCCTTTGGTTTAACCTCCAACCTCCAATGGTTAACATTGTAACCCATAATGTGTGTCGTGCACTGTGGTGAGTTTGGGTCAGTGGGTTTCTCACTTTTAGTTGATTTAAGACCACCGGGAATTTATTGAAAGCTACCTGCATGTCATGTTTTCTGTGCATGTGGCAAATGACCATCTTTGCATCCTTTGTCGAGATTTTTAACATAATAGAAATTACCCTTCACTGCCATTGTTTGTACGGTAGCCCAGAAAGGACACTCCCATATGCTGGCACTATAGTCAGGCTTTTGAGTGTTTATGGCGCCCGGTGGTCTGCCGTCTATTTTGTAACCCCCTAGCTCCTGAAGGGATAGAGGCGTTTCTTGTCACTGTGGCATGCCATCTCGCATCCACTAAAGCCTATTGCACTTACAGCCGCATAAAAGCTTGTTTACATCATGCAATGCACCTTTACGAGATTTGTTGTAACGGAAGATGGCTTATGCTGTTGGTCACAGTGTAATCTCATCTCGTTAACTGTGACTTATTATGATGTTGACATTAGCGCCCGTTTTGGCTGGGCACTGTTGCGTCCAACAGGGCCTTCTCGGTAGAAGCCCCTTTCTCAGAAGCAGGGGCATGTCGCCCTTGGAAGAACTCGCAGATACCTAAAGCTGCACCATGTTCTCATTAAGTCCACCAGGGACCCTAGTAAAGGATCGCGTGATGGCTGATTGTTTTACATTGGCCAGTTATGAAGGCCAGCACCGTCTGTCGGCATTGCCATGCGTGCCACACGTGTCATCATTCATTTATGCCTCCTCACAAGCTGTGCTGCAGAATTGCGGAATATTCCGTTCTACTAAATTAGTAACAAACTGGCACTTGGTGAAACAAAAATTTAAACTTATTGAAATCTTTCTAGAGAGTGTTAGTAGGAATGTAGTAGGCCGCTAACCGCCCTCCCCACGTTGGCTATCAGGGTGGCTTGGGTTACATTTCGGTTGCGTTTCATAAACTTGATCCCCCTCCATTGCCCAGGCTTTGAATCTAGTTGCAGTATTTACTAGCAGTTTAGATTTACCTGGGCTTAAATCATCGTGTGCCTTAAAAAAAGCACTGCTCTCATTTTAAAAAAGGACGTCTGCGTCTGCGCTGGCATCGAGAATACCCTATAAATTGTCTCTAGGCTGTCAAGGCTACATCCACCTTTTAAGGGTGTTAATGACCAGTGATTTTTGTATCATAAATGTATCATATTTCAGTCTTGAGGTGGCACAAAAAATACCAACCAGTTATTTTAGAAAGTTTTTTTGTGTGTGTTTTGACCTGTTGTTTTGTTATCACAGCTCATTGACCTGAGTGAAACAGTCTTCACACAAGTTCACTGACCTCTGTTGCAATGATGTTTCCCTATGGTGTTGCCTTTGGTGTTGCCTTTTTTGTGAGCATTGCCTGAAACATTAACAAGGGTGAAGTATTTCTCCGAAGTTGTCCTGTCTTTTTCACGGGGAAAGGCCTTCACAGGTATTCCTTGGCAATAAGTAACAGGCTTTCATTGTTATCCGCTGATGAAGGCTCCTATAGCGGAAACATCTGTCTATCCCTGCAATGGATGAATAAAAAGACAAAAAAAATGTATTCCCTACATTGTCTGACTGCAACAGAGACGAACCACCAAAAAGGGAGAGCGCGGCGTGTGGAAAATAACTTTTTCGTTGTTTTCCTGAAACGATCTTCACAGACGAGGCTTTTCCGGCTGTCTCAACAGACAAGACGAGACCTTGCGCCTTTCACCCGGTCACCCTCTGAGTGTCATAACCCGTCACCCGAAGGCCGCGTTAGCCTTTCATATGGTGACCCAAGAACCAGCACCACAGGGTTATTGTTGTAGTTTACACAGTGTGTGCCGCACGACCCTTCACACACAAACACCCATGCACACATGCACACACATATTTACAGACACACACACACACGTATATAGTCAAATGTGTGTGCTGTGCGAGCACACACACACACACACACACACACACACACACACACACACACTCACACACAGGCTGTCAGCTTGCCACACATGTGAAGGGGGCTGCGAGGGTCACATAGTTGGCGGCGTGCCGGCCTCGCCGGGAGCACCTGCTCTCTGATGTCTTGTGGATGCGGCGCGCGCATAGCACTGACCCCAACACAGTGGGAGGGAATATGCGGGACACTTGCAAAGCTAAACACCACGCTGGCATTGTCCTATAGCTGTCATCATTTCAATTTGTTTCAAAGAATAATGTACGCCCTCTTGTGTAAGAAACTATGGAAATTACATTCACAACATGAACTCTTTTTATCTTTTCAGGAGACCTAGTCAAGGTGGTAGGCCTTTCTTGTCGAGGTTGCCGCCTTAGCAATAAAGTGCTGGGGGAAACCCCGTTCTTATTTGACGGATGTTCTAGGTCCATCATTACATTATTTGTTTTGATTTTATTAGAGATGCCCTTGCTTTAGTTTAGTCACACAATTTGCTGAACAAACTGACAATTTCTTGAGAGTATTACAGTGTGCTACGAAGGGCATAGTACACCTGTTTGGATGCTTTCATCATTCTGAAGCTGATATTGTTTGAAAGGGGCAAAGAAAGACCCATTCCTGCCTCAGTTCAGGCCAGCGTATTGGCAGCAAAAAGATTCTGAAGGCAGGAGGGCCTTAGCATTAAACTCTGGACCATGTACATGTACCCAAACTCTATGACTTAGTCCTACCTAACCCCTGCCTTTTTTGCCCCTGCCCATATTAAAATGAAAAAGCCACCATCAAAACTTTGCAATGTGAATTTGGCACATTTGAGGAAAAGAGCAGTCAGGCAAGGAAAGTACCAGACCAATGTGTTGCTTTTATGTAACTAACACAACTCTAAGTAGATTTCAACAAGTAGACTGCCTGTAATTTGTACAAATGGTTGATTTCACTGTATACTTCATCTGTCTCATTTTCCATAGATGTACACAAGTAATTATGACTAAAAGGGCTGATGTGTGATGGGGATGTTCTATTTGTCTTTGTGTTTCTTTCTAGGTGTGATCAAGTCAGACCTGAGAAGACAAAGGGCGAACACACTGGCCAAGGAAGCTGTGAGTATAAGCAGAGCTAGCATACTGATATGACCGGAGTAGCCCTGTAGACAAGCGTGTGTATGTGGGTGTCTTGATGTGAGTGAGGGCGAGTGTGTGTGTGTTGGTGTGAGAGTGTGTGTGCGCGTGCGCGTATGCGCGGGCGTGTGTGTGTGAGAGTGTGTGTGTGCGCGTGCGCGTATGCGCGGGTGTGTGTGTGTGTGTGTGTGTCTTTCTCTCAGCATTTGTATTTCTTTGTTCAGCTGGGACTTGTTTTTGGCAGTGGAGAACAAAGTCAGTTCTTCCACCGTCCCCATTTCCTGTGGTCCCATTGATAACAAGCTCGCCTTGTTTGTTCCTTTCGCTTGTTTCTTTAAAGATCGAAGTCGAACTGACTAAGCCTCCACAGGCGGACGTGTAAAGGTATAGATTTATTGCACATGTTGTGGAGAGCATGGCTTTATCTGGCAGGTGTCTTTTTCTTGCCTTTTTTATCAGAGGTAGTCGATATAATATGATGTTTCTTGTTTGTTTACAACAAAGATGCAAGTTCGATAGCTAAAATGCACAGTACACGAAATTGACAACTAACATGTCAATATGACATCTTTTGTCAAACAACTGAAGATAAGATTTACTAACCATTAGGTTGGCGTGTAACCACGAATGACTTTTCCCTGTTTTACTCAAATTGAATGATTTATCACCAGAAATAACCGTAACTCGTTTGTCTGTCTTTTTTTGAATATATCTGATTGAACTCTCACCCGATATGTAGTTTGTTTGTAGTGTTGATTGAATTGTGAATTTGTCACGGAATCAAATTGCCTGTGAGATGTTTGAGATGATGATGATGATGATGATAATGTACATTTTTCCCCCCACCAATCAGCTCGCTTGAAAATTTTGTGTTGCTACTGGCCGTCCCCAGCGCTATCAGGAAGAGACCTCTGGTGACATTGACTGGGTACACACTCAGCCATCAAAGGCACACGCAGCCCTGAACTTGTTCCGGATCGATCCGCACAATTGACAAAAGCGTATTCTTAGAAAGTACAAGTAGTGTTTACTCTTCAGTGACCTCTACTGTACTCTTAAATGAATTGCACAAAAGGTCCCGCCTTTTTAAATGTTTTAGACTTTTTAATGTGCATTGATATGAACAAACTTATTTAATGTATTTATTCATGTATTTAATGTACTCATGACCATTGTATTATCCGAATTAGCCATGAAATACAACAAAATTAATTGCACCGCAGTCATGGCTAAAAAAAAAAAAAGCTAGACATTGACAAAACTGTGAGAATTGAAACAAAAGAATTTTGAAGAATTTAGATGACTTTAGAAAATAAAAATATGTGAGTATTCTCTAAAACACAAGGTTAATGTACCTACAAACATGGTAACCTTTCAGCCCAACCAGGATGTTGGGAAGCACCCCAGTAGATGTAGTCCTGTGTTTGCTGGAAGACTGGGCATGTACTGTATCTACTGTCTCTGGGTCAGCAACCAGTCAACACGCTGCCACCCATCTCACCTTCCAGTGCAAATTGCAACGATGCTCTTCCACTAATCAGAATAGCTGTGTGGTAGATGGAGAATGGCACCCTATAGGCTATGGCTTACGAGGTGGAAAGACGTAGAGCGAGATTTGTCAGTCCGTGTCCTCGTCTCTTGTGAAAATGTGCCAAAATAGCCCCCTGCGAAACGAGCTGCTGTGCCACCACGGCTGCAGTGTTTACCCATGAGCTGCCCAATGTCACCAGGTGGCACGAGAATGCTTCTGATGGCTGCTGGGACGTCTGGTATCTGTGTGTCCTCCCTATGTGTCTCCACATGCATTATGACCCCACCCCTTTCCCCCTTCCCCCACCCCTGCTGTTGTGACCCACACAACAACACCCGACCCCTACCCCCCACCACCACTGCAACCCACCCATTTACCCACCACCTCTCCCTCTGCCAGGCGGAGAAAGAACAGCTGCAGGGCACGGACTACGGTGCCACCGCCCTGATCACCCCTCCTCCACAGATCTGATCATTAACCCCCCCTCCCCTCCCGCTCCTCCACCCCTCCACCCCATCCCCGTCTCCTCACACCTTTTTCCCATTGATATCCCCATCCCATCCCAACCCCAACCCCCCGTCCCCTATTCCTACCCTCTCAAATCTTCACTTCCACCCCGCCACATCCAAGGTAGGATCAGGCTGGCTACCCATCTCCTCTCCTCTCCTCTCCTCTCATCACTTCCTTCATTCCCACCTCTGATCCTATCCAATCCTTCAGCTCTTCCCTCCCTCTCTCTCTCTCTCTTTCCCTCTTTCTCTCTCACTTCCTCTGTGTGAGTCTTGCCATCATCCGATCTGCTGCTTCATTCCAGAGTTGATTGTGTTTTTTTTTCCTTTTGCGCTCCCTCTCACATACACCAATGTGCACATACCCCCACCCACCACGCCCATGTTAATAGTTTCAACCAATGGACAGTCCTGTGTGATTGTGCAAGAGAGAGCCATCCTTTGGTCAGACGGTGGTCATGCCCAACCGAGTGAAATACGGCACAATTGTCCGCGGATTAGTGAAGGCCCATCGGGCTCGTTAATTGCGAGGGCCCTTTTAGTTGAAAATGAGAGAATGATTTGCTGAGGTTGCACAACGGAGCTTTCCATGGCCAGTTTTTAAATCCTCGCACAACGCTGCCACCATGTGGCCAAATCGGGAACTGACCATAGAATGTGACAGGAGAGGGGACCTTGAGGAACCTTCCACTTCCTAGAAGCGAGCAGGTGCCATTTGTTGTTGCCTCAGGGATTGCATAGACAAGATGTATTGTGTGTGAACTGACCTTTATACTCGTGCTAGTACAGACAAGCCTATGTATGCTGCTATTCATGGGAGGCATTCGGCTGCACTCACATAGCCATGCAGACTTTCCATCGCACCTCACAGCACACACACACACACACACACACACGCACAGCACACACGCATACACACTAACACGGACACGCATGCCAAATCCACATTACTGCAATCCAAAGTCCACAGTCATTAATTCATCAAGGTTGAGCCCGGATCAAACTGATCTTGTGTTTTTATTATACTACTCTCTTTAATTGTTATCAAAGTTTAATTCCGCGTTCATAAAAGCAACCGATCAAATTAATTGTGCTGTACTATGAACGTCACATACAGTACCAGTCATGGAACTGCTGAGCTGTTTGAAATGTGTGCAAAGCATAATGACATCTCTCTTAGCTCTGTACAGCTAAGATATATTTGACATCTATTTTTAAAGTCTTGAATCTTAGCATAGAAAATTAAATGTTATGTTTAAAAAATATGTTGTATGATGTATGTTTAATTTATGGCAACAACACTGGGGCTGGAGAATGCTAACGTGTCTGTAACAATGTGATTTTTACATGCAGGCAAACCGCAATGGGAATATTCAATCCTCCGACATATTGTCTGAAGCCAGGCTGTAAAGAAGGTGTGGGCGCCCCCTCCTGTTTTACGGAGGGGTAAGCCACATCGTGCACTAAAGCAGACTTGAGACTCTGGAATCATCTCCCAGCACACACACACATGGGAAAAAATATCCTACGCTTGTGGGACTTTCACGTTGGTTTAACAGTTCAACCGTCGTTACAGTATTAGTCTCTTTTTAAAAGCTGTGACAAAATTTCACTTGTGTTTTGTAGTTTTGATCTTTTTTCTATGTTTTTTTGTCTTTTTTAGTGCCAAGTGCACCATTTAAAAAAAAAAAAAAGATCCTTTTGGTATATTTTGTGTGTCATACTCTGGAAACGGAGACGTTCACCAGATGGAACTATGGGATCTTTTTGTCTCGTCTTTGTCACCAGGACACTTATTTCCTTTTTTTGTCATTTGTAAGGGGTGTAGGGTTTGTAATTTATGTATTTAAATATGTATCTATATATGCATAGGCCTATATAACCGACATAGTCTGTCAGTCCCTCCAGTTTTTTTTTGCGATTCAGTGCAACATCTGCCGGTAAATGTTTTACAAAAAGCTGCACATACCTGTACTGCTATTTGCCGCATAAATTGCACAACAGAAAATGCAGAAAATAATAATCCTTGATGTGAATTACAAGTAGAGGAAATGATTAAGCACTACAAGGATGAAAGGGCAAAAAAATATGAAAAGGAAAAAAAAAAAGTTTTCCATTTAGTCCTCTTAAATCATGTACTGTCATTTCATCACTGGTCTGAGCGCGACTTAAGCCAAGCCTTGAGATTTCATTTTATCTACATTTCAGTTGCTATATATGGAGTATGGTATGACAAACGTATGCTTGTGGAAGTTATCAGAGATGATGGTAATAACACATCTCCTATGCATGCAATGAGCACACAAACAACAAATGATGACAAAGCACATAAAAGAATAGTAACAAATTACTAATATCATAATCTTAAAATATAAAATGCCCACATGGAACATCTATGTGGGAATGAAATGGTCGTGGAACCACTGACTCAAAAAATTAAGAGCCTTACTATTTATTGCCTCAACCCCTGCACTTAAAAAGGGGTGCCGTTGCCAATAGCTATCCTAGCTGGCTAAAAAGTCATGCAGGCTCTGTAAACTGCTGTATGATCTGTGTGGTGGGACTTATACTTTCTGAAACCAGGCCTCTCACTGGCATTGAAAAGAACAAACTTTCTTGCAAAGTTTGGTGGCAAAAACCGACTTGCAAATATTTGATGGCACAACGGAGGAAGCACAATGAAGGAATGACACACACACAAGCACACAAATTGCGAATCCTGGAGAGACTGAATTGTAATGTTTGAAAGAGATGTAAGTGTTCTTGTTAGACTGAGGTTTTGACAAAGAAAATGTAATTTTTATCTTACAGTGGTCTCACTGTAGTCCTTCTGTTAAGCACATGACATTGATCATTTTTTGTACCACCTCTGTGAAGTGATTTTAAACTTTGCCATGAAGTTATGACTGTAATGATGATAAGTCAATAGTTTTATATGATTGTGCTTTTTGTAATTTGACTCATTTTTATCTGTTTGAGCAGGAAAAAAAACAATGTGAAATAAACATGAAAATGAAATGATTTTCTTGACGCCATCTTTCTGTAGATTCTCCATAAAGTAAACCGGCAGTGTGTCTCTTAACAGCCAGGCTAAATCCCATACCTCAAATTAGCAATAATGTGTAATGCCCAGAGTAAGGTGTGTAATGCAGAACAGTTTGTGCAATGAGTAGTGATAGCCAGGCCAGGGTAACACATTGTTGTGTTCATTTTATGGTATCTGGAACTTTGTATGAAAAAAAAAAAAAAAAAAAAAAACAGAATGTAGCTTAAGGCTGTCAGAGCATCCTTTATCTTAATAACAAAAGGGGATGATGAAGAAACGACTATGACTATTAGTAATCCTTACAGGCTTACAACCTCTCATGGCAAGTGAAGGCCTAGGCCTGTCAGCTGAATGGCAATAGAACCAACTATTTGTCTTTGCAAATCCTTGTTTTCCATCACTTGAGCTCGTGGACATGATGCAAATCGTACGCTTCAATCTAAGAGCATTGCTAAGATTTCAATTTGCATGTTCATTTCATTATAGTTTCCATGCAGGATTAATGAACCCATTTTGACCTAATCCCAAACAAACGTCCCTGCATGCTGAAGGGCAGGTGATTTGACAGACAGCCTAAAGTAGAGAAATACTTCCTTTTTTTGATTTCTCGTTTGCAATATCCAGTTCCACCAAGGTGCGGCCTATCGTTCTGCCAACATTCAATTCCACTGTTTTCAATTGCAACCCTGCACACCGATGCATATGTTGTCCGGGCATCTGCGCCGATGTGCGGGTTCGTATTGAAAATTGGAATCAAACATTGGCAGAGCAGTGGGTGAGTTCTACCCTAAAAATGTGAAGGTTCCTCAAAGCACCCTCAGCTGGTTTGTGGGAAACCCAAACGTTCTCTGTGGAACCCCAAAGTTCCTCACAGAATCCTTAGGGGTTCTTCCACACATGCAATCGGGTTTCCCTGATAACCTTCAGGGGTTCCTTCATTTTGCCACTGTTGAGGCTTAAAGGTCGTCTGAGGAACCTTTTGGAAAATCGTATGGTTCTTCCCTATTACAGGGTCACCACAGAAATGTTCAGGGCTCTCCTTAACAATGCCAGCAGAAGGATGGTCGAGGAACAGTGTAGTGTAGCGTGTCAGCTTGTGTAGTGAAGTCCTTTTGGTGCCCTACAGCAAGTCTTTCAGAATGTTCAAACAAGACACAGGGTCTTTCTCAAAGCCTAGGCCAGTGTCCTTCCAAGTGTATCAGCCTAATTAGTCACGCCCAGTGATTTGATGCCCTTTATTAGTCACACCCAGTGATTGGATATTCTGTAGAGTTCAGTTCACCAAAAAGTATCCAATCACTGGGCGTGACCAGAGCCATACAGAGAACAGAGTCAGGCGATCTCCGCTGTGTGCTAGGACCGACTTCCTTATTAGCAAAATTAGCTGTTTTAGCTTCTCAGTACTGCTCAGCGTTGCGAATGTTAGTTCCTAGTAGTGGGCGTAGCACACAGCAAATGCAATGCGATGCAATGCAGGGAATATGACAAGACTTGCTGTTCGTAGTAATAACTTCAGATAAACATCACAGGTGCTAAAAGTGTTGTGATTATCACCACTGAGACAGTTGATAGTTTACATATTTGTGGTGATTACCCCGCAGTATAGTTCGTTAGTCCTTATTTTTGGCTGTTAATGTGGTGGTTCTATGTTGAGTCTATGGGAAGACAGCTGCTTTAGGCACTACCTTATCTCGTTGAAAGGTGGGGCTGCAATTTAATTCCTGGTCCTCCAATCGCGTAACTCTGTTCTCTGTATGGCTCTGGGCGTGACTAATTAGGCTGATACACTTGGAAGGACACTGGCCTAGGCTTTGAGAAAGACCCACTGTGAGCAATGGCACTGTCTGACATTTGTGGCTGCATGTGTACTGTGTAGCCTACCCCAGGACCTTAACGGTAACATGACAGCTGTGAACATGTGAAAGGCAGATAATGCAGTGGAGTAACGGACATGCTTATCATGGATTTCTTGGCTGTGTGGCAACCAATCAGGTAGAAGCTCAATGAGATATGTGTCTCATCTATGCACTTCCCTGACATATTCCCTGAGTTCTCTTAAGTCAACAAACACAAAACAAGCTTGCAGAAATTAATGAGTTCCCCTGGTTTTAATTGTGAAGCAATGACACAATCACACACCTAGGTGCTCTTTCCATGTAGCAGGATATTTCTATATGTGGGTATTTTTTCTCCTGTTTAGGTGGAAACGCAACATGGGGATAAAAATAAAAATTGTAACGGGTGTATTTTAGCCCCCTAACTGGGATATTTTTAAAGCAGGCTTTTTATATGTGAGATTTAAAAATCTGCTTACGTGGAAACGAAAGGCCAAAACCAATGTAACCAACCAGGAGAAAAAAATATCCACATTTTATAATATCCTGCTACGTGGAAACGGCTCCTTAAAGGCAATATATCTACTGTCAATGCTTAAAGGGGATCAAAATCTTCATTTTAAACAAGTATCCCTCAGTACAAATTCTCATAATTTGGATATTAGATATGGAAAGCTTGGGTACCCTGCCTTACAGAATTAGAAAAGGACACAGGCTTTCATACAACTGGTATAGGAAAGTCATGAGCAAAATCTTTGTTTTATGACAGCCTCATAGTCTGATCATCAGTGGCTGAACTGAAAGCATAACTGAAGAGTTGTCTTCTTTGCTTGAATTTCTCTCATTCTAACTGTTAAGAGACAATATGCTGCACTTCAAATGTACTTAGTCTGGATATCAGCCCATGGGTTATGACAAAGCCAGATGTATTTTTCAGTTAGCTACACCCTGATGTGCCTCTGACTTTGGTTGGGAAAACAATGTTATATTGCTTAAAAGCTGAAATCAACACTGACACTTGATTGTTCGGACTAAGTATAGGTGGTTTGTCAGGCTTTGATTGAAATGTTATTTAGAACAATGGCACCATCTGGTGGTGGGTACAAGAAAATTTCTAAATTCATCTTAATGTAGGCCTAAATCTATTTGCATTTTGGCTTTGTTTACCTTGGGTAGATGCGGCACAGAGACTTCATATTTGCTTATGCAGATAGGCCCATGTCGTCCTCTTCAGCTCTTGCCCTGTTGTAAGTCCAACAGCCGCCTTGTAAAAAGCACATTATTAACTCCACGTTATTTGAATATAACTTCTGTTTGCCGTTGCCATGGCGGTGCACCATATTAGACTGTAGGCCTACCACAAGACCCACATCTTCTCAGAGGTTACAGTAATATAATAATGACCATGAGCAGTCAGATGAATTCAGTAGTCTTTCATTGGGTATTGGACGCATGTGATCCTTTGGAAGACCCATGAGAAATGTACATGACGTTTCTATAATATATTTTTTTATAATATATTTGTATATTGTATATTTGGCATTCAGTCATAGTTATTGCAGAATTGTTCGCAATTTATTCAGGCCAAATAAAATGACGTAGCAGGCCAGAGTGTGACATCCGTGACGTAGGCTACTGTAAAGCCAGGTATTTACACCAGGGCAATATTTTGATGTGTGTTGCAGCACCCTGCTAAGGTTTTGGGGCCCCTAAGCATAACTAGGCTAGCAGGAGGCCCCACTCACAATTAAATAGTAATAATGATCTACTGACAAATAAATATATGTTTTGTAGCGTAATTCAATATTTTTTTGTTATGTTTTTTAGTCAACCTCAATTTAAGAGGCCCCAATTTTGGAGGCGAAGTGGTTGGTTCTCCAATACTGTTTCGTGCCCTAAGCACTCTGTGTACTCTGCTTATGTGTAGCCACAGCCCTGCCTGTAGATGGCAATATTTATCAGCAGGCTTGTCAGTTTGCAGATGAAACTGTTGCCTGGTGATGTAGTATCTCTAGTAGTAGGCCCTACATGTAGGTTCCCCTACTCCAAGGGTATTCAATTAAATGTTAACGAGCGCCAGTTTTTCAAATTCCTCCCAGTTAATGGGCCGAACTATACATTTGTATTATGGTTGCTGTCTGTCAATGAAAAAAATCTGGGAGACTTCATTGAAGTGGAGGGTCTGGTGGTGCTCCCCCAGAAACGTTTGCATTTCTTAGATGTAATTTCCTGCATTTTAACGTCCCCTCTCCCGTTTCAGCACGATAAAGGAACCCATACTTTTACAGTATATCACGAAAGTGAATACACCCCTCACAGTTTTGCAGATTTTTGAGTATATCTTTTCATAGGAAAGCATTACAGAAAGTTCACTTGGACAAAATGATTAGTGACCTTTTAACAACATATTTAATAATAATAATAATAATAATAATAATTGTATTTGTATAGCACTGTGTCATACAAGGCATGTAACTCAAAGTGCTTAACAAATGGGAAAAAACATTGTTAGAGATAGATTTAAAAGGAGAGGTATAGAGGAGAGGCAGAAAAAGCAGGAAGGCAGAGGAAGAAGAGATAGACAGAGAATGTAGAGTCATAAGGTCAACGTAGGTTAGGACCAGGATTCTTAGATGTGTAAGGTCCATAGTGGCTGGGCCTATCATAAGTCATAGATAGTCACACAGAGATTGGGCGCTCAGGTGCGGCCCCTGGTGGCATCAGGGGTGAGGAAAAACTCCCTTTCGCTTGATTCATAGTTTGTGAGGGGGAAAAAAAGCTCAGTGAGGTCTGAGAAAAAAGACCCCCTGTAGTCAGGAAGAAACCTCAGGCAGAGACCAGCGGCCACCTAGGGGAGCCCCCTGCCAGGGCTGGATTGCGAGTAGTAAGGGCGCTGCGGCGGCTGGGACACTATGACGCCTTGGCAGCTTAAATGTTTTGTTCACTCAGAAAAAAACTAAATACAGCCAATAATGTTTGAACATGTACTCACAAAAGTGAGTACACCCCAGATTAAAATCCGGTAGAGAAGGGGCTGTGTTGGCTCGAATAGTCTCGAATTGAAACTAAATGAAGAGGGATGAAAAGGGAGGTCATCAGTGTGCATTTCAACCTTTCTTTGCATTGAACTTTTACATTTTGAGTCTGCATCTGGCTTAAATAGATTGGTGTGAGATTTGAATGCAATCCTATGGAGAATATCAGGATCTGCTTCAGTAGTCACAGTGCATGATGACATGCATGTTTCTTTTAAGTGTATTTCAGATTGCCAATGTTGACAGCATTCATGCATCCCCAAACCATGTCAGTCCCACTACCATGCTTGGCTATGGAGAGGATACAACTTTTTGTAAAACTCACTTGTTTACCACCACACATGCTTGACACCATCTAAAGCCAATTTGTTTATCTTGGTCTCAAGAGAGATGAACAGACCAAGGATATGGGTCACTGGAACCATGTGGTGTGATCTGAAGAGACCAAGACAAACAAATATACTTTAGATGGTGTCAAGCATGTGTGGTGGTAAACAAGTGAGTTTTACAAAAAAGGTGTATCCTCTCCATAGCCAAGCATGGTAGTGGGACTGACATGGTTTGGGGATGCATGAATGCTGTCAACATTGGCAATCTGAAATACACCTAAAAGAAACATGCACTGTGACTACTGAAGCAGATCCTGATATTCTCCATAGGATTGCATTCAAATCTCACACCAATCTATTTAAGCCAGATGCAGACTCAAAATGTAAAAGTTCAATGCAAAGAAAGGTTGAAACGCACACTGATGACCTCCCTTTTCATCCCTTTTCATTTCATTTAATTTCGAGACGATTCGAGCCAACACAGCCCCTTCTCTACCGGATTTTAATCTGGGGTGTACTCACTTTTGTGAGTACATGTTCAAACATTAATGGCTGTATTTAGTTTTTTTCTGACTGAACAAGAAATTTAAGCGGTTAAATATGTTGTTAGAAGGTCCCTAATCATTGTGTCAAAGTGAAATTTCTGTAATGCTTTCCTATGAAAAGATATACTCAAAAATCTGCAAAACTGTGAGGGGTGTATTCACTTTCGTGATATACTGTATCTCTAAATTCCAAAAATACGATTATGTATTTCAAGGGGCTTGTGAGGGGCCAGAACCTTGCTGTCCAAGGGCCGCATCTGGCCCCAGGGCCGCCATTTGAATAGCCCTGCCCTACTCAAACCAGCATATCCCATCCTCCCCTTTTTCTTGTGGCCTTGTGACGCGAGGCAAGACACTGATGATAGAAGGTCTATTCTATATGTATTCTATATCTGTTCTGAAAGTGGCTTTGGTTATAAAGCGTCTGCCAAATGCAATGTAATGTAATATGTTGTAATTTGTTGCGACTGCCTGGTCTGGTAAAAAAAAAAAAAAAAAAAACAGCTCTGGACACGCTGCTAGTCACCTTCGTTAGTACACTTGCGCTCATCCACTGTCCTGCCCTGGCCCTTTTTACATCAGCTGCAGAGCACTGCCCCAGGCCGCTGTTTGGGTCGATGTCTATTACTCTCCATCGGAACAGTGTGTAGGCATCTATATAGTACAGTAGTTGGAAAGGCTCACCGGTTGCTCCAGCACCTATTAAATGGACAGTTCTGCCTTAGGGGAATTTGCCGAAATGGGCTTTCACTGGAAGCATATAGGCCTAGGTCGTTTGGAGGTGCCCTCAGTCTCATACAGACATGTGCTGAATATGCATTGGTCACTGTATAGTAATGTAGTCCGTGTATTCGCTACATGAGTCTAGTCTAGTGTTTGTAAGTTCGAATTGATTTCTCGTCACACTTCCATCTTCATTATAAGCTATATTGTGCTTTAAAGGTGCACTGTGCAGGAAATGCCAATCTATTGCCAAATTTGATCTTTTAATGAAAGTTTGCTCAGTAATAAACTAATATTTTCTTGTATGGCCCAAATACAGTCATTTTTGCAGCTAAAAATGTCTTTTGGAAATTCAAAATGCTGGACCATGGAGAAGATCCTCCTTTTCATGTATGAAAAATGCAATTTTCTCGGTCATAATGAATACTTGGAATTTGATGGTGGTGGCGAGTATTTATGAAAAAGGTAACGTTAGTGAATGGGTAGCATGTATTCTGGAAATAAACTAAAAATCTTACACAGTGTCCCTTTAATAATGGACCATGGTTATGTTCTGGCCGGTGTGCAACTGTTACATCTTGCATAACTGTTTTTTTCCTGATTGTCCACTAAAAATGAATGCCCATTTAGACAAAAAAAATGCAGCAAAGTTTGAAGACAGATTGCCCAAAACTTGTCTGCACTCAGTGAATGAACAGAAAGCTAATCCATCAGAAGGTATTTTTGTTGCGTCTTCAGACTATAAGGGAATGCATCCATCCATGCAGGCATGCACAAAGCCAGCTCTTCTTTTTCCACTACCACTGCAGTTTTGAACTGAAGCCCTGTCGACTTGGCCGGCTCTCTGGCTGGCAGGCTGTGGCTGACCGGCAGGCTATGACTGTCGCCTGATTGCACCCTGAGAAGACGGGGGCGGGCGGGCGGACGGACGGGTCAGTGGGGGCCCCTGTCATTGTTGCTCTAACAAGGCATGGGTATGGCCTGGCCGAGTGTGGGAGAGGGGACTGGACACGGCATTCTCCCAGACCACTTGTCAGCACGTATCAATCAGCACTAAAGCCCTAATGGCTCTCTGCGGACACGTTTGAGCTCACACGGGACATGAAAGACCCGTGGGCTTTGAAACATTGTTCATATCGATTTCAATAAGTATTCACAGCACTGAAAAGTTTGATCAATTGATTACTGTAGATCGCCAAGATTGAGCAAGACTGGTTTTATTCCATATTTACATTGACATCTTACAAAGGTTTTGCATTTACCATACAAAAGAAATACGATGAATACTCTTGAATTGTTTAAAAAAAGTGTTTAAACAAGTTTAAACTGCTAAATACTAAAAAAAAGTATGTGTACATCTCCTATTTTCTATTGATCACTAAGCTAGTTTCATCACACATGCATTGTCAAGTGCAAAAAGTCCTGAAAGTCTACATCTTCTCACATAATGTCCCTCTAGGTTGCTCAGGTGAGGTAGAGCATTGGCCTATATAGCACACCCTTTACCGTGATGTACGTATGCGAATACTTAGTACATTGCAATACGCGAATACTTAGTACATTGCAATACGCGAATACTTAATACATTGCAATACATTTTTCTTTTTGGATAGCCCCAGGAAAAAAAAAAAAAAAAGAGCAATGGAGTGAAATGAACAATGAGGGAAAACTGAGACGAAGAAAGAAAGGAAAATAAACAAGAAAACCTATGGGCTTAGCAGCTGACCTCAAATCAGTTTTTTTTTTTGTCATGGTCCTGCTCCCTTTTGTTAGGCTGTATCCTGGCGCAGGCTCAGAATCCATGCATGCTCGCACGCACTGCTGCACACATAACCCATAACTTTAGCCGGCAGCAGCAGCAGCAGCAGTAGCAGCAGCATGGGTCAAAGCACGCAATGCCCACACAATCCGGGTGTGAAAAGATGGGTTACCCCCTAACAGCTGCTTCCCCAGATGTGACAACCACAGTGATTGGTCACAACTAATTTAAAGTGATGGAGACATTTACTTCTGACCAATCACTGTGGGTTCTAACATGTGGGGCTATTTTTGTGACACCGACACATACAGGGACACAGAGGTGTCAATTCCGGGTCCAGAAAGTTAAAATTATGCCACGGTTTCCTTTCATCACAGGTGACTTCAATGTGTGGCAGGAATGTTTACTTTCTGGGCCTGGGATTGACAGCTCCATACAGAGACACGCTGACGAAGACGTGATGAAGGCCCACGACCAGCCAATGGGGCACCTAAGTCACGCCCTTTACTTCCTGGCCGTGGGGACATAAGTTGCAAAAAAAATTGAAAGGAATTGAACGAGGCGAGTTGTGGTGGATTTGTGGTGCATAGGTGGAGTTCCAAGGTTTGGATTGGCATTGTGAAACCCCTCATTTCAAGCCCAGTCATTCGTTTTTGACTCCCAATGCCCCATGAGGCGACAGGAAGGGGTGGAGTTGTGATGGTGAAAGGGAGTGAAGGGGTACCCCATAGTTACACAGGTGGGAGCAGCACCACTGTGGGGGTGTGGCTGGCTGGCTTGGTCCTCTCTGGGTCAGCTCGCTACAGTACTGTAGCCAGCTAGCTGCAGCGGCAGGACTTGACGATCATGTTGGAGAGGTGCTCCACTTTGGGGTTGCGGCCAGAGTAGTAGAGGATGGTGAGCGGCTCCATCTCCTGGGGCACGCAGCAGGGCGAGATGGAGGCGTCCGGGTTCAGCGTCTGGTACAGACTCAGCAGCTGGTGGGGAGAGAAACAATCGGTTACATGCGCTATTCCGACATTGATGTCTATTGTCGGAATACCGGCACATTTCCCACCAAGATATGCCATGTCTGTGGTTTGTGCTATGTTTGCTCAGCTTTTATCAGTTTAAGGAGAGTGCATGCAGTTACCCTAACCCTAACCCTATGTCGGAATAGCAGTATGTCGGAATAGTGCACTGTCCCCAAACAAACATGGCCTTATTGGATGCAAAAGTTCAAGAATCCATGCACCGCTTGTAGGTGCTAGAAAAAAAGCAGCCCAGTTCAACAATTTGCAAAAGGAAAAGTTTACCGCACACTTGCTTGACTTTACTGATTTATTTTCTCGACTTTGTTCACCAATTATTAGTGCACTCTAGTAATGAATGAAGTCAAGCAAGTTGGCGGCTAACTTTTTCAAATTTCAATTTCCTCCCAGGGCTGTACTATGAAGGCAGCCACCTTTAAAACAGACCCCACGTTCTCTAAGACCCCTGAATATAACTTCATTGTATGTAATTTGAAAGATCCCTTTACAAAATATGTCATATTTCGTGAAGCTGCATAACATTAATACTATATCGGAATACAGTCTATTAGTGAACGGGTAACATGGATTCTGGAAATAAACAAATAAAAATCTCACACAGTGTACCTTTAAAGGAAAAACCCCAAATTTGATCCAACCAGCACGGAATCGGGTACCTCGCCCTGTAGTAACTGTAGACCTGTTACTAAGTGAAGTTACTTCTGTTGGAAGGAAACTATGGAAGGTTTTGTTTTTGCTTCGACTTTTTATTTTGGACACCTCTGCCCATCACTAAGTACAGGGTCATACTGTCATTTTGCATCCTTACCGTGCTGTGAGTGGCATCAGAGCTCTGCATGTACGGACACGGCCCCGAGCAGTAGTTGGCATAGTAGCCCTTCGGCTCGTGTATCCATCTCCAGTCCAGGTCTCGCCGGAAGTCAATGTAGAGCGAACGCACACAGCAGTTCTCCTCATAGTTGCTATGGCAACATCAACAGAGCAGTTGCATCCCATGGAGAAGAAGAAAAAACAATGACGGCATTGTGAATAAGTAAGCATTTAAAACTAGACTGCCTGTGCAGTCGCCTTCGACTGCTTAAGGTATATCCCCGAAACGCGACGCTTCCAGTCCCCAATCATTCCTACCACTCCTGTCCACCTTTTCATGAACGTTTATGATAAATACAAAATATAAAATAAATATATTTAATATCTATACATAGATCAATGACGTGCATAGACTTAAAACCAAATGACTATCGTGAAAATGAAGGAAAAAATGGGGCAAATGGTAACACTGTTTTAATGGTTCACTATTACAGTGGATATACCACATTAGGTACAGTGTAATAACCAGTGTAACAATATTTAATACCACGTCATACCAGTGTGACACCATGTACCAATTTTGTACTTATATCATGTAGGCTATTTGTGTGTAAGTGGTATTACATGGTATTGCATATTTGTACACTGGTATTACACTAGTATTACATGGTATTACATATTGTTACACTGGTTATTACACTGTACCTGGTATTGCCTATTTTTACACTGGTATTACACTAGTATTACATGGTATTAAATATTGTTACACTGGTTATTACACTGTAGGCCTACCTGATATGGTAGATTCACTGAAATGGTGAACCATTAAATTAAGGAGTTACCGGGCAAATCAATCCACCCAGTCAGAAGTTATGGGCCAAATAAAAATTCCACCATTTTGAAAGTGTAGACCTCCAAACTCGAATCAGTTCATGAACCTACCCTGCAGCATTCACACACCAAATCTGGGACAAATCCATCCACCCGGTCAGAAGTAATGGGCCAAACAAAAATTCGGCCAACTTGAATTCGGCCATCTTGAAATTGTTGACCTCCAAACTCGAATCAGTTCATGAACCTACCCTAGAACATTCACACACCAAATCTGGGAAAAATCCATCCACCCGGTCAGAAGTTATGGACCAAACAAAAATTCGGCCATCTTGAATTCGGCCATCTTGAAAGTGTTAACCTCCAAACTGTAATCAGTTCATGAACCCACCCTAGAGCATTCACACACCAAATCTGGGACAAATCCATCCACCCGGTCAGAAGTGATGGGCCAAACAAAAATTCGGCCATCTTGAATTCGGCCATCTTGAAATTGTTGACCTCCAAACTCGAATCAGTTCATGAACCTACCCTAGAACATTCACACACCAAATCTGGGACAAATCCATCCACCCGGTCAGAAGTTATGGACCAAACAAAAATTCGGCCATCTTGAATTCAGCCATCTTGAAAGTGTTAACCTCCAAACTGTAATCAGTTCATGAACCCACCCTAGAGAATTCACACACCAAATCTGGGACAAATCCATCCACCCGGTCAGAAGTAATGGACCAAACAAAAATTCGGCCATCTTGAATTCGGCCATCTTGAAATTGTTGACCTCCAAACTCGAATCAGTTCATGAACCTACCCTAGAACATTCACACACCAAATCTGGGACAAATCCATCTACCCGGTCAGAAGTTATGGACCAAACAAAAAATCGGCCATCTTGAATTCGGCCATCTTGAAAGTGTTAACCTCCAAACTCGAATCAGTTCATGAACCCACCCTAGAGCATTCACACACCAAATCTGGGACAAATCCATCCACCCGGTCAGAAGTAATGGGCCAAACAAAAATTCGGCCATCTTGAATTCGGCCATCTTGAAATTGTTGACCTCCAAACTCGAATCAGTTCATGAACCTGCCCTAGAGCATTCACACACCAAATCTGGGACAAATCCAAACATCCGTTCAAAAGTTATCGCGTTAACACGAAAGACCTTACGCGGCGGCGGCGGCGGCGGCGGACGCGGCGGCGGCGGCGGCGGCGGCGGTGCACGCAAAACCATTACATCCCCGACGCTCCGCGTTTCGGGGATATAATGACACTCCAATGGATTGAGTTACTGACCAACAGTAAATTGAATTTACCCTACTCCTACTGCATATTTAGATATAAGGCTTGAAAGTTTTTTAGGTTGGAGTGACATCTAGTCGTCAGTGGAACCATAGTAGGCTACTACTACACAGAGACTTTCAGAAAAACATAATGACTTGATCATGGCCATTCTTTCAGGGGTTACTGCCCCCCCTTGGGCATTAGTGTGATGGAGTGACCATCACTAGCGTTGTTGGTGTGTTCTGACTGTCACACCAACGAGCCTGGCTCTTTGGTGTAGCGGTCAGAGCCCCAGTTTACTACCCCAGAAGGTCTGGGTTCAAGTCCCAGCTGGGCAACTCTACTCCCCTTCGCTACAGTCCCCTTGGCGACCACCTCGTACTGTATACCCATGTCTAGTGCTGGCTCCGCTCCACTCTCCTGTCCAAATAAAGACCGAAAGATAAAGCTTTTATATTGAAAATGACCAGATGGACCTACGAGAAGCAGTAGTTGGTGTCCAGGGTGCGCTTGCGTCGGTGGCCAGCCCGGGTGGGGGAGTGGTGGTGGGGAAGCATCATGAGGATGAGGTGGGGGAGACTCTCGTCCCGCTGCCGCTTCAGCCGACCCAGGTCACCACGCCTCCTCTCCTGCCTGCTCTCCACCCCTTCAGGAGGTGCACACACACAAGCAGACGCAGACGCGCATGATACACACACACACACACACACACATGCACACACACGCAGGCACAGATGCACATGACACACACAAACGCACATACAGGCACAGAGGCACATGATGCGCGCACACACACACACATGCAATCACAGACGCATAGCATGCACGCATACACGCACATAAATACAGATGCATAAACACACAGGCACATATGCACAAAATTAAAACTAAAGAAGTGCAACACACATAAACGCATCCTACTGTATGTGCACTGCGCCGATATATTTAGAAATGATGTACTGTTGATGAAGAGGTTAAAAAGCAATGGTGAGCAAAGTGATAAGAGTTCTAATGCAAGATGCGTAAATGCTCACTGGATAGTAGTTATAAAGTGCTGATAGTCGTTACCTTTGAAGTTCACCTCCAGTATTTCATCCTCACTGTTAAAGTTGTCAGCATCAGGACCATAGGAACGGCAAGGACAATGGAGACCAATCTCCAGACCAAGATTGTGCTCTGTGGATGAAAACAAGTGGAAGACTCAGCAGCACTGCTTCCCATGCATAGCGCAGCGCCACATATTGAAAACAACATGCGACACAAGTTGATTCCCACTTTTACCACGACATTTTTTTTTCATTTCATCCCTGTGAGAGAGAGAGAGAGAGAGAGAGAGAGAGAGAGAGAGCAACAGAGATATACAGTACACAACTAAACACCACTCACACTGGTCCCAACGTTCTCACACGTGCACCACACAAACTTGGTCTGTGCACTGCTCGCTGCTGAGGTGGGTGCATACTATGTATACTTATTTGCATAGAAGAATACAGAGACATTGCTATAGAGAGGTCTATTTAACAGTGTCTACCATTCTGTTTCATCTGTTTCAGATTATGGCCCTGTAGTAGGCAGTAGGCCTATTCACAAATGAAGACAATGGACTGTGTTAAGTCTTGTGGCTTGTGTGTGTGTGGCAGTTATTTTCTTATGGGCTTTACTGTCAGTCTCACAGACTGCCCTTGTTTGATTGCTACACTCATTCACTCTCTGACGCTTACCGGGGTGGTGAAGCCAATCTTTCACCGTCTCCGTCACGTCAAACGTGAGCCACTCCGCCGCTCCTTTGGTCTGAACGTTTTTGCCCTCGATGTAGCGCCGACTGGACAAACCTTTTTCACCTTTCCGCCTCTGAGGATGAAAATCAGTCAATAACCAATTAGGCGAGCCGATTATTTACATCACAGTGCGCAGGCCCAGTGCACAATGACAGTCCTGGCAGCTGCCACAGTCTATTTGGGTGTCAGCCACAGCTGCTCTTCATATCATTCCCAGACATGTCATTCAGACATTTAATTCCGAATGAATAATTCTGAATGAAATAGTTCCATCGAGTTTGCTTTGGTCTTTCATTTAATTCCGAATGGTGAAGTGTTTACATGACGTTTTCAAGGCGGAATTAAGCTTTATTCCGGATCAAAGTGAGTTCATTATTCCGAATTAAATGTCTCATGTAAACATAGCAATTGTTAAATAATAGTAAATTCTGTGTTTTTGGGTGCCTTGTGTGTGTGTGGGGTGGGTGGGGGGAGGTGCTTGCATGCGTCTGCGTACATGTTTGTATGAAGCATCTTCGGTATTAAGTACTCTACAGGTTGTTGATGAGTCTCCCACAGCCTACAGTACATAGCCCTGCCTTACACACATCACTGGATGAACTGACCTGGTACAGTTCAATGTGCTGTTCAGTCTGCCTGGCCCTGGAGTTGGGTTCGCGCTGGACCCGAAACTTGGCACGGAACAGGCTGCTGGCGTTTCTCTCGAGGCTTGAGACATTGAAGAGGAACAATCTGATGTTCTCATTTGGACAGCCATGAGAGCCACCTGCAACAGGCAAAAACAATGACACAGGCAGGCCACCGTGCAAGTTAACATCAAGCCAAAGTCCAATTAATGAGTCTGTTGATGGTGCCCTTTTAACATCAATTGAATTTGAAACAAAAGTCTCGATTAATTACCTTTTCCACATAAATCACCAAATAATCCCAATTAACGGATCATCGTGTAGTCTACTGTTTGTATCATTTTATCGTTAATGTTGCAGGAATGTTGATATCACAATAACATCAAAGTCAATGTCTGGCCTCAAACTATAGGCCTACCCACCTGTAAAACATATTTGGTGAATCGATGCATGGCAAGATATCTAGGCTAGGCAAGGGACGGGCAATTGGAGGCCCAGGGGCCACATGAGCATGGCCCATGGATAACAGATAAACATACTTTTTTTTTTTTAAAGCAGTCTTTCTTTAACTACTAAATCAATCTGTTGAAGTGAATACTATTGGCCAATCGAAAAGACTCCAATTTCTTCCTAACAATTTCGGCTGTTAGTCAGCAACCAATTGCACCCCGAATCTGTAAGTTGGAATCAGATGCATGGCCATGATGTGGCCCTCCGGCCCTCCGATGGAGGCGATGAAAAAATGTGGCCCACCTTATCATCAAAGTTGACCATCCCTGCCCTGGGCATTTTGAGTGACCCTATGCAACACCAACATAAGCACAAGACAAAAGCCTATACCAACACAACCTCTCATTCTTCCTCTGCATTAGGCACTAGGAATTCTTTTGGGTTTTTTTTCCCCCTCTTTGCATTCATGAAGCCTGGAGCTATTCTTCTTTCATTGGCAGCTATGTCTGCTCAGAAAAGCCTACTTATACACATCTCATCATATAACATATTTTTTAAAAAATCACATTATTGTGTTATGTTGAAATAATCATCTGCACACAACCAGATACGTGGTGTCCAGGTGACCCTAGAAATAAATTATTAGCAATAAGTCTCTGCAGGCAATGCTTTGCTGTGTTAGTTCAGAACAACATCAACAAATCAATCAGTGCCTGATGATGGCTACCCACTTTGTAGCTTTTCTAAACAAATTCTCATATTGCAAAGTAGCCAATGTACATTGCCATACATTTTAAAGTTACTGTCCATTTCTGCAATGTTCGTGCGTAATTACATGACATACAGTTACAATCAAAGTATTTTTTTACGCACTGTGATCTGACGGATCGTCGATCATGTTGATTTTGATGACTTCCTTGGCATAGTACTCATCCTCTGGGTTGGTATTGCCACAGTTCTGTCGTCGCTCTTTGCTCAGTTCCTCCACGAGTTTTCTGGTGCTGTTGAAGAGCGTTTGGAATTGAAGCGGCACCTCGTTGGGCACAAGTCCGTCTGGCGGGCTGCTGAGGCGCAACTTGGAGAGGATCTGGCCGCGCACGGCTTCCACTCTTTTCTTCCGCAGGTGATCCATCTCCAGTTTTGTGCAAGCAGACGGCGAGAGATCCGCCACAGCATGCCTCAAAAGTGCGAAAATCCAAAGCGCTCGCACCAAAGAAGACATCGTGGCTTTTTGGCTATGTATGATCCCCGAAGCGGACAGATCTTTGCGATCTCCTGCGCGAGACGTGAAAGGGGCCTGCCGGTGATAGGTCACACATAGTTTTTGTTCAGTCCAGTGGACTCAAAATACCCTGCATTTCCTCAGATGTTTCGTTATGGCCCTGTCAACATCTAATGTAGGCTACATTAGCCTATACCCCCATCCGTCTAGAAATTGGATTCTACTTATGGCAGTCACATAACTGTCAGCTATTTGGCCATATTCAGTGGTAACTGGACTCGGGGCGGGATGGGCTGCTCCAATTAACGTCAGAACACCACAGGACGCTCACATTGACTGTCTGGTAATAACTGGCAGATGACAGGTCAGCAGTCTTTCCTCACTCCACAATAGGCCTATGTCTGATTTTCACCACCCCATACAGTAGCCTACAGTATACAACTAGAAATAAGGCTTGAAGGCCATAAAGACACGTGAGCAATACCGCAATGCTGTCATTCACGAGGTTTGCATTGTTAGTCCTGGGAACATCAATTTAGCCCAGAGTCCAGGGTTTCCAACGCAGACTGTTTCGAAGAAATGTATTTTTAAGCAAGATAGTCATACTGTATTACTAAATTACTATTTCGTTCTCAATATCAAGTCTTGTCAAGTGAGGCTTGCTTTGCAGCCCTAAAATCAGACATTGGAATTTCTACACATGTGCGTCCTCGCGCTCATGGGCTAGCTGAATTGCACCATCTAGTGTAAAATTGAAGACAAATGGAAGCTAATGGGGACTCTTGATACTGGGCTGGGTGCATTTCTCGAAAGCGTAGTTGTTAGCAGTTAGCAACGTGAGTAGTTGCCAATGGGAAATTGCATTGCAAACAACAAAGTAGCTAGCATAGTTAGCAACTATGGTTTCGAGAAATGCACCCCTGTCTTGTTACTCTCACCTTAGTACTGTGATGATACGTTCATAATTAAATATAGCCTACCATATACAACATCCTAGTAGCTTGGCAAACAATAAAACATATAGGCCTACCCCACAAAAATACACCGTGCTCAACTTTCTTGTTTATTTGCATATTTAAACTATGTAGGCTAAATCTAATCCATTTTATTGATTGATTGATTTATTTATTTATCTAGCTTATTTTGTTTTGGGGTTTTTTTTTTCAGGGGGGAAATTCATGTCCCTGTGACTCTGCACCCTTGCAAGGCAAACAAACAAACAAACACAACAGTGGTTAGACTAGATATCACCAACAGTGTTTCAGCCTTCCACGGAGCTCTTTTGCATACCACAATGTGACCACAGTGTGAGCTGATTCAAAGTACACAGTGTTGTTAAAAAAATGCCACAGAAAAAGCCACACACACAAGGCCTAATACATAGTATTAGCCTAGTATGTTGTTTTGTTGATTCAATAAACTTCTGCAATGTCTTAATTTATTTCCGGCCAGTTTTACATTAAGTTTTCACCAAGATCTTGTAGTGATAGAGTCTGAACGCTGTGTAAAGCCTTCAGCATATCCCAAAGATTCTCTCTGAGGTTGAGGCCTGGACTCCAAGCTTTCAGAATTTGAGCCCGATGAGTCTTGGAAAATGTCATCTTGGAATATGCCTGTGCCATCATGAAAAAAAAAACATTGATGGAATGGAATGATGGATTCACTATATTCAGGTAGTCAGCTGTGCTCATTCTTTGAGCACACACTGTATCTAAACCTAAACCTGACACCAAAGGGTTCAGTGATTGCTGATGCTTGCAATTTGACCCTCCTCAAACACTTAAAGGTGCACCATGTCATATTTTTTAGTAGTTTATTTCCAGAATGCATGATGCCCTTTCACAAATGTTACCTTTATCATGAATACTTACCACAACCATCAAATTAAGTATTCATTGTGACTGTGAAAATTGCACTGTTTTAACACAAGAGGGGGTTGCACTCAAACTCTACCATGATCAATGTAAGAAATTGTGAAAACTGAATGCAACGCTAGATTAAAAATAAATCCAGACATTAAAGTTTATTGAAATATCTCAACACAAAATATATTTCGTAATCAAAGCTAAAGACGGTCAAACAACATATAATGACCTTTTTTTGGCTAGAATGTGTGACATCTCAACAACCGCCTCACCCAGGGAAGCTGACAAAGGGGAAGAAACAGGTCGGTTGTCCTGGGCACAGGGGGAGTGGAGGCCCAGAATTGGGTCCTCATTACATTGTATGTATTGGGTTGGAGGAGCTTTTCAGATGATTTTGTCTCAGACCTGTGTCAAAGCTGTCCGCTGCCCTGTTCAGGCCAATTCACTGACTGCTCGTGGGGCTTTGTCATGTGGAAAGGGGTTGGCCTAACATATTCACATCCCAGTTGCAACCAAATAGGCCTTGAGCCAGGACCCAAAAATTGACCTCTCGCAATCGAACGGGTGGGCAAGTTCTAATCTGTTTTTTTTTACTTCTTGGACATCTCAAGTTAACAGTTTGGCATGATAACCATTGCAAACAGGTAGCTTTTTGGTAGTTATCATGTGTTGAAATGGTGGACCAGTAAAATGGAAATGTGAAAATCGGTATTGTGGTTCTTTGTTGTTATGTAGTTTGTTGACCACACAGGGTGCTTAAATTACATCAGGGATGCTTTCCCTTCTATCAGGACCCTACAGGGGTTGTTAGACCACACTAGTAGGCTAATAGAATCACCTCAGCAATATGTGAATGACAAAATGTGATAAAATGGATAACATATGAAATCCGTTTTTGTTTTTATTATTATTATTTTTACTTTTCCTCCAACAGTAAAACAAAAACAAAAAACATAATGAACAAACACATACTAATATGTGATAACCATATACTGTACAATAACATGGCATGATAACCATTGCAAATAGATAGTTAGTGAATGATCATGCATTGAAATGGTGGACCAGTAAAACGGAAATGTGAAAACTGTATTGTTGTTCTTTGTTATTATGCAGTTTGTTGACCACACAGGGTGCCTACATTTCCTCAGGGATGCTTTCCCTTCAATCAAGACCCTAAAGAGGTTGTTACACCATACCAATTGACCTAATAGAATCACCAAAGCAATATATGAATGACAAAATGTGACAACATACAGTATGAAATCTTTTTTTTTTTTTTTTTACTTTTCCTGCAACAGCAAGAATAAATAAAGAGCATTATTTCAGTCCTCAGGAACTGACTCAGTCCAGTAAGCATCTGTAAATATGTCACCATGATTATCCTCTTCATGCTGATATACACATGTCTGAAGTTTTCAGAGGGTTGTGCAGCATTTCGAGCTACTTCTCAGACATTGGCAATCCGGCAGTTTACATTGATAGCTGCACTTGCAAGACATCAGTTGTAACACTGCCTCAGGGGCTGTATATCCCTACATCCACTGTATAGTGAGCTGGTCATTTTCATCGTTGGCCCAGCCATGGTCGAGTGGGCTTGGGATTTGTGGATGCTGCTAAAGACTTGCTTTCCAGATGCCAGACTGATAGTTGGCACACATAGCTTGCATGATGAGGTAGTCCTCACACTACTACTACTACTACTACTATTCCTCACATGGTGGAAGTTGGCTTTTTTCACATGTTATGGGCTTAAATAGTAATTAAAGTAAAACAAGACACCCCTTATTTTCTTTCATTTACATTTTATTTGTGTTACATTAATATTTGTGTGGGTCAGTACAAGAGCAATGTTTTATTTGCAACTCTTTATTTTCTTGGTGGCAACTTCTCCACAAGGGGGCGCACAGCGCTTGCATGGTAGGGAATAGCATTTAAACACACGCAGAGGGAGAATAAAAGTTCTTCCTGTGAAGCGAACATCTGAACAACGTGTGTGTTTTGTCTTTTCCTACCACAGGTCAGTAAACAAACCTACAACTTGGAATTAATGTGATATATTGCAGGTTAAGTGTGCAGATTTCGTGACTGTATGTATAATTTGTACTTTGAGTTTGTAATTGAGGAAATAGCCGATGTTGATGCAGTGTGATTGAGATTTTGGTGTAAGCTAGTTATGCTAGCCAGTGGCTGCCCTAGGTAATGCCATTGAATGTTAACCATGCTAACTTTGAGTAAAAAAACGGACTTTTATGCATCATCTACATGCACCTAAAGCTTAGGCTTCACTTGTTATGGAGTCTGTGGAATAATATGTTTATGCTTGGGTTTAAAGGACTTTATCTAAGCCATGTTTATTCTTATTTTGACAATGCATTTGGGAACATGTATATCCCTGGTAATTTCAGGATAACTGCAGGTTTCATGTATTTGGTTACTTATGATTTGGTCATTGTTGACATTCAATGTTGAAGATTTAATGAGTTCTATGTGACAGTGTCACAGTGACATGGTTAAATGAGTTTGTTGCAACATAAAATGATCATTTAAGGTAAATGATCTGTGTGAATACTTCATTAAGTCACTAAGTGTTACTAAATACATTTGAGGGAGAATAAAAGTTCTTCCTGTGAAGCGAACATCTGAACAACGTGTGTGTTTTGTCTTTTCCTACCACAGGGAGAATCGGTGCTCCCCTAACATATCAGTTAGGGAGGCAACAATTTTGGGGGCTACGTCCGGGATCATCGCCTCATCAACAGGTGTTGATCATCACAGAATTTCGGGATTTGCCATTCCTCGAGCCAGTATCCAGAGATGACAACGCTAAGAGAACTGCGATGGGAAATTCAACAACAAATTCATCAGCTGACCAGCACCTCCAGGACAGACATCCTGCATAGCCTTGCACAATCGTGTAAAGATGACGTCACAGGAGAGGCACCAAGCAGGGACGCGACAGCAGTGGAATTCTACGACTTTCTTCAGGACTTTTTGAGAAGTGAAGGACTGAGGGCTCTTGAGGACCAAGGGATGGCTGCCCTGCTCGTCTTTCGCGACCTCATCAATGATCTGCAAGGTGGACAGGAGCCTGTCAACGGAGGGGGCCAAGCATCTGAGAAGACAACTGCTGAGGCAGTAGCAGAGACTGAGCCGTTAAAGACAAACACCAACCCCAGCATGGACACAAACACCAGCACAACATCAACACCAGCAACACCAGCAGTTGCTGAGAAGGTACCTGGTCTAGTTAAACTGACAGAGGTGGCAGCAATGCTACCTCGTAGGGAGTACAAGATTCATGGAGGTCAAATTTCTGATTCTGATTCAGATTTCAATTTTAACCACCTGTCTAAACAAATTGATGAAGGTCTAGCTGAAGGGTTTACAGAGGCTGAGATCATTAGAACAGTGTTCAAGTTAATTAAACCTGGCACATTTAGAGACATGCTTACTACCAAACAAAGCCTAACAGTAGCTGAGCTCAAGAGTTTTCTCAGAGCGCACATTCGAGACAAAAGTAGTACTGAATTGTTTCAGGAGCTGAGTAATGCAAAACAGCTTGATAAAGAGGGTCCGCAGCAATTTATGTACAGATTAATGGGATTGAAGCAGCGCTTACTCTTTGCATCCAAGCAAACTGCAGGATTTCAGTACGATGGTACACTAGTGCAGGGAGTGTTTCTACACTCACTTTACCAGGGAATGAATGAGAGATATGCACATGTCAGACGAGATATCAGGCCACACATCTCAAATATGAAGGTCACTGATGATTTCATCTTAGACACCATAACACGCTCAGTGAGTGAAGACATAGAGAGGCAGAATCGCCTGGGTCATGCAAACAAACAAAGACAAGCCAACATCAATGCAGTACAACAAGATAGTGGGCAACAAAAAGATGATCAGATGCAGACAGAGCTCCAAGCGAATCGCACTGCCATACATGAGCTGACAGCACAAGTGTCATCTTTGACAAAGAGCCTAGAAAAGGCCTTCACCAAAACTCCAGAGAATATTGGCACTACCCCGACACGTGCAAAATCATCACCCAAATCAGATGTTAGGGGAAAATGTCAACAGTGTATAACACAGGGAAATGACCGCTGCACTCATTGCTTCCGCTGTGGCGGCGAAGGGCACAGAGCCATTGGGTGTCTCCGGAAAAATAGCCAGTCGGGAAACCAACAGCGGCCACTGGGGAGGGACCACCAGTGACCTTGGTGAATGAAGCGTCCCAGGTTAGCGTAAACCTATGTTGCCTTGAGGAAGCCCCACCAGCGATGCAATCACACAAACAAGACACCACAACAAAAGGAAAACTGGTGGCCAAGCTAATAGGTGGTAGGTGTATGTTAGATTGTCATTTGAATGGGGTCAAGGTACAGACATTACTTGATAGTGGTGCACAGGTGAGCATGGTAGCAAAGCAGTGGGTGAGCCAAGCGTTGCCAGATGCTGAAATTTTCCCCCTTGAAAGCTTACCATTGGATGGCCCACTTGAAGTCACAGCAGCCAATGGCACATATGTCCCATTTGATGGTTGGATGGACATTCTGGTGGAGATTACAAGTGAAAAACATGGAAGTGTAGCAATACATGTGCCAATGCTTGTGAGCAAACATTGTACGACTGGCCCACTGATTGGATTTAATGTCATTGAGACGGTTATAATGGAAAATGGGGGACAACCAAACTGCACAAGCCTGTTAGACTTGCTGTCTGAGGCAATGAGTCTCCAAAAGCATACTGTTGAAACCCTAGTTTCAGCCCTTAACAACATGTCTTGCCCTGATGAACCAGAACACCCTGTAGTCAAAACGGGAAAGAAGGGCTTCACTATTTCCAGAGGCCAGATATGTGATGTGAAATGCCGCCTCAGAGCATTCCCAGGGGGAGGAGCCATGTTGTTTGAGCCAGAGTTGGAGAATGGTTTACCAGATGGACTGGAACTGTTTCCGGCTATTGTCAATATACCAGTCGGTTCCTCCAAAACAGTAAGGATCCCGATTCAGAATGTCTCACAGCATGATATTTTCTGCCCCCCGAGAACAGTGTTGGGTGTCATTGCTGAGTTCATCGAATACGAGCCCTGCAGTTTTCGACCAAGTAACCAATCACCTTCCACACAGGATGGTGATGTCCTTGTGTGTTCAACACAAACAAGTGCTAGTGACCACCAAGACAAAAGCAACAAACAGGCCAGTGAAGGAAAATGGCATCCCCCAGTAAATTTAGACCACCTTACTGAAAATGAGCAAGCTGTGGTACGTCAAATGCTGTATGACGAATCTGATGTATTCGCTTTTGATGAGGGAGATATAGGCTGCATTCCTTATTTAAAGCTGAAAATTAAGACGGTAGATGAAGTGCCAGTCCAGAAAAGTTACAATTCTATCCCAAAACCCCTGTACAAAGAAGTAAAGGAATATGTGCAAAATCTTCTAGATAGGGGGTGGATCAATAAGTCTGTGTCAGCTAATTCCTCACCTGTGGTCTGTGTCCGCAAGAAAGACCAAAGCTTGCGCTTATGTGTAGACTTCAGGGCCCTGAACCGAAAGACCATCCCTGATCGCCATCCCTTGCCCCGAATTCAGGATCTGTTAGATAGTCTGGGAGGCAACTCGTGGTTCTCAATCTTGGATCAGGGAAGCGCCTATCATCAGGGTTTTGTGAGTGAGGAGTCGCGGCACAGAACAGCCTTCAGCACCCCCTGGGGGCTGTATGAATGGGTGCGAATACCATTTGGACTAACAAATACCCCCGCAGCATTTCAGCGATGTATGGAGGGAGTGCTAGAGGGGATTAGAGATGAATGCTGTGTACCATACTTAGATGATGTGCTTTGCTACTCAAAGACTAGGGCTGGGCGGTTTTGGAAAAAATGTGCATCACGGTTTTTTTCATAAAAAATGACATCACGGTTTTCTGCACGGTTTAAAAAAAAAAACAAACAAAAAAAAAATTAAAATCTGTATTTCACTCAAATCCAACGCCAACTTTTGCTATTATTCAGTTTGCTTAACAAAACAAAACAGAAATATTTAACGTTTATAAAAGTGCAGCATGCCCCAGGGCTGTATTAAGACCAATTGGTCGCATATTGAGCCTAAATGTTTGACTGTGCGAGAAAGAAAAATAAAACGGGCGCACCTGTACGAGTATGCATTTCAACCCTTTCATTCGCATTTTGCTCCTGAGTTCGAGTGCATGATTGTGAGAGCTGCTCATTTTTTCCAAAGCCTGTATGATAGACACCATCAAACTCCATTGGGAACGCATTTCAAAAAAAGACGGTCAATGTTGCTTGAATTCCGTGTTGGATAAGATTGAGCCATCTCTGCTCCCGTAGCTCAGAAAACAACAACAGAATCGCTTCGCACAGTTCCCTGGTGGCAAGAGTTACGAGGCGCGCATTGTAGCAACCCAATGTAAGTTGGCGGCTGGATGTGAGTGCCCGGATATCCGCCCGAGTATTTGCATGCATTTGCATTCATTTCCGCCATCAGGAATGCTTTGCGGTACCACAGCTACCCTATGTGAGTCGCGCTGTGTCGCCTGACTGTCCCTTCTATAATATGACTGTAGCCTACCGTAACAACTCGGCCTCGGTCCCCGCGGCAAATATCCACCACACCACCACGGGTCCTCTGGTGTTGTGACCGTTTTAGGATCTTTTTTCATATCCAATACTTGCACATTAAGAGTGACAATTCCATCATGGATGTTTAAACGATATGTGCGAATGCAGTCATGTTGAATTTAGGGTGGCCAAACCATGCCATGTCATGAAGAACGTGCATCACATTATTTAAACAGCTCGTGTAAACGGTTATCCTGAGTGCCCGTGTCTTTTTGGAGATCGGAGGCTTGATTAGCAATGGGAGAGAAATTAGTTGTGCGTGCGCACACGTCTGCACAATAGGCTGTCCACCGGACACGAAGTTACTGGCTCCGATATTTCAGCGTCCCGCTTGATTCTGTACTGACACTTTTAAGTTTACGTAGCACAATCAAATGAATAGGCTATGTCTAAATTATAGGCTCTAGTCTCCAATGTGCCTAGTTTCACGTGTTCTTGGCATCAATCTGCACAATAGGCCTATGCGGCATAACTTTTCGAGGGCTACATTTAGACCGGGTAAAGTATCGAGCATGGTCTGTCCCTTCAATAATATTAAGAGTGTCCCGTAACAACTCGGTCTCGGCCCCCGCCGCAAGTATCCTCCACCACGAAAGTCCTCTGATGTTGTGACCGTTTTAGGATATTTTCATATAATAATAATACAGAAATAAGAGCGTGCGCGCGCGCCTCTGACTGTATAGACACGGAGGGAGAATGGCTCCAATGGGCTATTTATATTCAGCGCCCAGTTTAATTCTGCACTGACACTTTTAAATGCTATGCCCAGATATTCTTTTAACTTGTTGGATATCCTGATATTATGTTTCACTAATGTAAGGAGTAAAACTCAGAAACTTCCCGGGTGCTAGCTACATTTAGACTGGGTAAACTCGTGACTTTAATGCCTTCCGAAACGGGCTATTCCAGTGTCTATTTTAGACTATAGCCTAGCCTTGTGCAAAACTTTTTATTTAACATTGCGAATGGGCAGGATGATTTGCTTAGACACGCACGTGCTTCAGAGCAGCTAGAACTGTGCAAGGTGACTGCTGCAGTTTTCAGCTCAGTCCTCCTGGATAATAAACACAAAATAATGCCGACGAGAAAGTAACGCCGTTATCTTTTGATGAATTCCCTTTGGGTGCCCGGTTGAGACAGTTTAATTTTCACACCCAAATCAATTCGGTTTTAAGTTATAATTTCATTGTATACTTTTTTATTATTATTTTGATGTCACAGGGTCTATTCCTTTGATTGGGAGATCAAGGAACTTTCTGGTGTCGCCGAAACGGCGATGTGCGGTGGGCTTTTTACGCACGGCACCTATGTCCCTCCTTCAGTCAGACTCAAATCGGACCGAAATCAAGTAGCTGAGGTTAAACTGTCGTAAATATACGACCGAACGCGAGTAGCTGAGGTAAAATAGACGTAAATACTCGGGCGGATATCCGGGCACTCACATCCAGCCGCCTACTTACATTGGGTTGCTACACGCACGCCTCATCTCCCAGTCGGATGTTCTGTGCCAAAACTTCTTACAGCTTTTCGAAATGGACTGCTGTTTAAAACGTTCAAATGCGGGAGTTTGCATTGCTAACAGGAAACCTCTTGAATACGATAGTGAAACAGCCACTCGGTTTGCTAGCTCATGGGATTTAAAAGACGTCGTTGTTAGAGCTGTTTTGGCGTTTCCAAAACCGCTGCCTTCGCAATGACTAAGCAAAAAAATGCAATCGCAATCAAAGTAATCAAGTCAAAATATAATTCGAGGAGCATTGACAAGTAGTGTGCAGTGCGCGCAAATTTAAAGTCTAGTTGGTCCAGTAGCTACCGGTGCTGTAGGCTATCAAAAAGAGCAGCCAACACAGTGAGATAATTATGCTGCTCCCAGTTTCATTTCACACCGTTCCAAGTTATGCGTTTGAGGAAACAAAAACTAGGCTATTAACCGGGATTAACGTGTTGTAGGCTATGTTTAAGATTTAGTCAATCGGTTCAGTAAGCATGTGATTTACATGCTTTTAATCACGAAGTTATAATAATAATAATAATAACAACAACAACAATAATAGTAGGCCTAATAATAGTAATGGGAACTGTTATTTATGGCATATAGCAGTGGTTCCCAACACGTTTTGCACTTGGACCATTTTATCCTGAACTTTTGGGGACCCCATTTTTTCACAACCAAAACCATGACTGAGAAAACTTGCTGGCTATAAAAAAAAAACAGTGGATATTTCTGACAGTATAAGACTACAATAGCTATGGATTGTTAGTGATATTTATTGGTATTTTTTTTATTTCACACCTAGACATTTCAGGGGAGCCCATTGGAATTCCAGGTGACCCCATACCCCAGTGTTGGAAACAAAACACTGACATATAGCCTAGGCTATTGTGCATGAAGATGAAGAAACAAGCAATGGTGCAATAAGCACAGTATTTTACATAAACATAAACCTAGTGAAAAAGCTTAACGTACAGCCCTGAGCATGCCTAATACGGCCAAGGCTTTTTTTGGTAATGTGCAATTTGCACAATGTCCATGGCTGTAATCTCCAAGAAATTTGCCTACAACAGATATCACACATTCTGTTAGCCAGAACACCTATAAAATACAAAATAAAAAAGCACAGAAGACCCATTCACTTCTAAAATGAACCGCAATTAACTCTATGAAGTTCACCAACAACAGGCATCTCCACACACTGTTAGCCTGAACACTGTAATAAAAACAAAGACCATTGGCCAGAAATGTGGAAATTATTCAGAACTATTAATTCCACTGTGAAAAAAACAAGTGCAATTCTTTTTTAACATGGTGCACAAAGGGCTGAATATAGATCAATACAAGGCCCTGCATAATTTCCTCAAAGATTTTTTGCCAAGAACACAAGTCTGTCAACATTTTGAGGCCTCAGTGATGACCGTTGACAGGTCACGATGTTCCCTCCAGTACTGAACAGCCGCTCAGAGGGTGAGCTCGTGGCAGGGATGCCCAAATACTTTCGTGCCAGCAAAGACATTCGGGGATATTGGGCCTTATTTTCCCTCCACCAAGTTAAGGGATCATCTTCAGTGTCTATGTTTCGTGTAAGGAGATATGACTCCATCTCTGACAGAACTGCTTGGTCTCGATTAACTGTGGGGCCTGACTCCTCATTGCTTTTTGCGGCTTTAAAGAAGCTTCCAAGCGTCTTCCGGGCCTTCTTCGCAGGAGGTTTCTGGGGATCAGTCGAGGGGTCAGGGGCAACTTGCTGTAAAAGAATAAAGAACATCAATTAACTTCATCATTTGATCACATTATTCATTGGCATTTCATTACTAATGTTTTAGTAATATTATTAATATTTTGGTAGATATTTGTTTAGCTTATTGCTTGCTTTATAGGTTTAGTCTTTTCCTTTGGTTTATTTACTGGTATATGATTTGGACACACGAGGGCAGTAGTGTGCATAGAACAAAAGTGAATTCAGTAAGCAGGGACTAGGAAGAGGTTTATGGACATCTGGAATGATGGGAAATGAAAAAAAGAAGCAAAGAAACTATAAACCGGGCGGCCACAAATCATGAACCTGTCTCTGTATTTTTTTTTTTTTCTATCTGAAAAGGTGTTTAATAATTTCAGTTTATCTTAATTTGTTTGACAAATGGCCACTTAAATAATATCATATTTATTCGTGATTATGAATATTATTCATAACAGTTTGGAAAAGTCAATAATTACATTTGTAGAACAAGTTCAACATGATCTTACCTCAGCTGGTGTAAGGCCAGTCATCTCATCCACCAGTCTTGCTCGTACAGTGGGTTTGACCTCCTCTCCAATGTAATCCATCTTGAATCTTGGGTCAAGTGTCGTTGCCATGTTGAGGAGATCCTGTGTATTCGGGTCACTGTATTTGTCTTGAAGGTATCCCAAGATCTTGGTCTTCAATGTTGCGGTGAACTCTATGTCATCCTCTTTGACCACCAACACGGAGGACTCAAACAGATGCAGCACCGGCTTGACTGAAGAAATGCTCACATACTGCTCTCCGGAAAGGGCATCTGTAAAGTCAGCAAGTGGGGTGAGGGTGGCATTGATGGCCTCAAGGATCTCTAGGTCCTGCCACATGGGAACCAGGTGCCTCGTCTTCCGGTCCGGGGATAAGACATGAGTGATGGCTGGTAGCTGCTCAAGGACTCGCTGCACCATGGCTTGCCTTGACCCCCATCTTGTTGGACACTCCGTTTTCAGTTTGTGCACAGGCAGTTTGAGCTCCTTTTGGACCTGAGCAAGGTCTCTCCTGCGCTTCCAGCTGTGACTGAAGGATCCCACAATCTTCTTGCAAAGGCCCACTGCTCTGTCAACTTTTGTGTGCTTCATGGCATTTTCTAAATTGGAAAGAAATACATATATTCAAATTAACATTCACATTTTTAATTTAATTTTAATGTCTATTTTTTCAGGATATTGCACATTAACGCACATTAATGAATTGTATGTCTTTGCTTTTACTTTATCTACTTCTAAACATGTAGTCTGCCTGTTTTGGACACCAGAGGGAAATTAAATATGCATAGTTTACCTCAGGTGTCCAAAATAGGTAGGCTAGATGTTTACAATTGGAGAAATGAAAAGCACAGACATACGATTTCATACAGAAAACTCTGTTAATAGCAGAAAGAAAAGATAGACATATAAAGACAAACCGCTTTAAAATAAGGCTTAGTTAGCCCGTATGTTGTTGTTGTTAATATCATCATTGTTATTAGGCCTATAAGTCCACCATTAGCCTGCTGTACTAGGACTAGGCCTGCAGTTGGCTGTGCAGTAAACTGGTAGTAATAGTTATATAACTAATGACATCGAAATGCTTACCGATTGCAAGATGCAGTCTGTGGCCAAAACATTGCAGCCTGGTCCAGTTGTTTATGGAAATGGCTTTGACGATGTTTTGCCCGTTGTCTGTTGTAATGCAAGCCAGCCTTTCCTCATCCAACCCCCATGCCGCAAGCGCCTCCTTCAAGCCATGAGCTAAAGCCTGACCAGTGTGGTCCTCCGGGAAGAAACTCGTCTGAAGACATCGGCTTTTCATCTCGAAGTCACTTGTAATGAAGTGCACGGTCAGGCTCATATAAGGCTCCATGGTCCGGCTGGACCACAAATCTGACGTTGCCGAGAAGTATTTCACTTCACGTAATTCCGCTTTGACATCTGCCCGCTTGGAATCATACATTGCTGGTATCGCAACATTGGAAAAGTATTTCCGCGAAGGCATAGTGTAACGTTTGTCCAATGTTTGGACCATCTTTTTAAATCCAACGTGCTCGACTGTATACATCGGCGCCATGTCTTTGGCAATGTGGTATGCTATTGCATCAGTTATTTGTTTTTGCCTGCTGGAGCTGGTCGGATAGGGCGTCGCGTTCTGTAAGGTGTCTGTTATAGACGCCTGTTTTGGGCGTGCATCAGGTGTCTTGGGCATAATTTCGTCATATTGCACTATGTGGTGGCGTTTGAGGTGGCCGGACAAATTAGAAGTATTGCCCTGCTTTGCTCCTACTGTGATGGAGCATATGCAGCAGTACACCTCGCCACATTGATCGTCGTCTTCAGGTTTAAAGCCGAAGTATTTCCACACAACAGAATGCGCACCTCTCTTGGGGACAAACTTTGTTGAATCACTTGCCTGGCTCTCTCCGCTACCACCTGGCTCTTCCACACTATCCATTTGCCTTCATGTAGTAGACTGACTATCTCTTCACTCGTGCAAGCTGTTGCGTTTCGAAAATATTATAATCTCCTTCTGCCTCGCTTACCGCTGAATCACGTGACGTACGGTTCAATGCATTCCATTGGTTTAGGGAGAACGCCTGTTTCCCCGTGCGTGCAGTCACATGACGTATACGTGCATATATTATTGGTTGAAAGGGAAAGCAGGATTAGTGGACTTCAAGGGGGAAGAGTGACATTGGAAGTGTGATGCTGTTCGTGATTTAAAAAAAAAAAAAAACCGTCTCTCATCAGAAAGCAAACCTTGTGTCGTGGAAACCGAGATCACGGTTTTAAAACCGTAAACCGCCCAGCCCTATCAAAGACCTTCCATGAACATGAGGACCATGTTAGAGAAGTCCTCTGTAGGATGAGAAAACATGGGATTAAATTGCGGCCAGCAAAATGTGAACTGTTTAAGAGAAAAATTCGATACATTGGCCGAATCGTGTCAGGTGATGGGATTGAAATTGACCCGAAAGACGTGGAAGCAGTAATTGCCCTTCAACAGAACACTCCACGCACAGTGGGGCAGCTGAGGACCCTACTAGGATTTCTTACATACTACAGGTCATTCATTCAAGATTTTTCACGTCTGGCAAGGCCACTGTTCAACCTCCTACAAACCCCAGATAACATGAGTCACACTAACCAATCTCAGGCCAGGGGTGAGACAGGCCAAGGGAGAAAGGGTCAGCTCCCTTCACGGACACCCATTATATGGACCAGCGAACACCAGAGTGTGTTGTCAAAATTCGTGGAGATGCTGACCAATCCTCCCATTCTTGCTTATCCCGATTTCAGTCTTCCATTTGTGTTGCACACTGACGCTTCAAACAAAGGCCTGGGGGCAGTGTTATATCAACACCAGAATAACAAGTTGCGTGTAATTGCTTATGGGTCCAGGACATTAACACCGGCTGAGAGGAATTACCACCTCCACTCTGGAAAACTTGAGTTTCTTGCCCTCAAATGGGCCGTCTGTGACAAATTTCGCGACTATCTCTATTATGCTCCCTCATTCACGGTCTATACCGATAACAATCCACTGACATACATTTTAACTACTGCCAGGTTAAATGCTGTGGGTCACAGATGGGTTGGGGAGTTGGCGGATTTTTGCTTTGACATTAAATACAGGCCAGGGAAAATGAATTCGGATGCAGACATGTTGTCCAGGCCAGTCAATCTTGAAGATGAAATGGGAGAACATACAGAGACAGTGTTGCCGGAGGTGGTGTCTGCAGTGTGGCAAGGATGCAGGGCTGTACAAGACAATGATGTGCCATGGGTTGCTGCCTTGCAACTGGCCGAGGACATTGACAGTACTGCCCCAACAGGTGGCGATACCAGTGTTAGCCCCGAAGATATTAGGGCTGCACAACAAGAAGATTCAGCCATTAAAGAAATTGTGTCCTTGAAACTGAATGGAGGGACTCCAGACAAAAGTGACAAGAAAACAATGGGGAGATGGACAAGGAGATTACTGTATGAGTGGAGCAAACTGGAGGTGGATAAGGGAATACTCTACCGCCAAACTGAACAGTACAAGCAACTGGTCCTTCCCGAACACCTGAAACCTCTGGTGTTGCAGAGCTTACATAACTACATGGGACATGTAGGTGCCGAAAAGGTAATTCAACTAGCTCGTGAAAGATTTTTTTGGCCCTACATGAAGCAAGACATTGAGGACTATGTGACAAAGAAATGTGCCTGCATCAAACAAAAACATCCCAGTGTCCCACAACGAGCTCCAATGGGGTCTATTACCACAAGTGCACCCTTTGATCTGGTCTCCATTGACTATTTACACCTGGAGCCAAGTAAAGGAGGGTACGAGTATATCCTTGTGCTTGTCGACCATTTCACACGCTTTGCTCAGGCATACCCAACGAGGAACAAATCAGGCAAGACAGCAGCTGAAAAGATATTTCAGGATCTCATTCCTCGCTTTGGATATCCAGAAAAACTTCATCATGACCAAGGACGTGAGTTCGAAAATCGGCTGTTCGAAAGATTGCAACAACTGGCCGGGATTTCTCATTCTCGAACGACTCCTTATCATCCACAATGCAACCCAGTGGAAAGGCTGAATCGTACTCTCCTCCAAATGTTGCGCACCCTGCAAGAAGAGAAGAAGAGTGAGTGGAAAGATCATCTACCCCACATTGTGCATGCCTACAACTGCACAAGGCATGATGCCACTGGATACTCTCCTTTTTTCCTACTATATGGCAGGAACCCCAGATTACCAATTGACTTAATCTTTAGTCCTAAACAAGACACAGAGACACAAAGTCACCAGTCATTTGCTCAAAAGTGGGCTGACAGGATGCGAGCAGCCTACCAGATTGCTGCTGACAACAGTCAGAAGTCTTCAACCAAAGGAAAGAACCAGTATGACAAAAAAGTGAGAGGGGTGTGTCTGCAACCTGGTGACAGAGTGCTAGTGAAAAACTGCTCAGAGAGAGGGGGCCCTGGCAAATTGCGTGCATACTGGGAAAATGTAGTGCATCGTGTTGTGGAACGGATAGGAGATGGACCAGTATACAAAGTACAGCCAGAGAGGGGTACTAAGCGCTTGCGTGTGCTCCATCGAAACCTGCTTTTGCCAGTAAATGACTTACCTCTTGAAGCTGACCTCCCCACAATAGAACTGACAAAACAGAAAAGGCAGAAAAAAACAGAAAAATACATTGACCTGCCAGTTACAGAGAGCTCTGATGAGGAAGAGGAGTATACTTACCACAGGTACGAACTCCGGAGCAGAAACCCTTGCTATGGACCGACAGGATTGCAGTCCCAAGCACCCGCCATTTCTCAAGCGCAACCAGAGCTGAATGAAACAGCCAATGAGTTTGAACCTAACAGACAAGAACCTGAGATCATTCAGGATGGATTGGAGGTACCAGAATACACAGAGATTGTTGAGGAGAGGATTGATCAAATGGGGGAGATTGAGAATGCAAATATAGAAGATGAAGTCGGGTTGAGGAGATCCCAGCGACAAGGCCGGCCGACTGAAAGGCTCACTTACGATTCTCTAGGACAACCATCATACTCACATTGGGGCGCAGCCGTGAACTCTCTCTTACCCAGTTACCCCTTCGTAGTGACCCCAAACTTTGTCCCTAACCCTTACACCCTCCTGCCACAGCTTTATTGCCCAAATTGTTTCACCTTAGTGCATTAACATAGGTAACTGTCAGGAGACATTCTTTTAAGGAGGGGAGAGTGTTATGGGGTTAAATAGTAATTAAAGTAAAACAAGACACCCCTTATTTTCTTTCATTTACATTTTATTTGTGTTACATTAATATTTGTGTGGGTCAGTACAAGAGCAATGTTTTATTTGCAACTCTTTATTTTCTTGGTGGCAACTTCTCCACAAGGGGGCGCACAGCGCTTGCATGGTAGGGAATAGCATTTAAACACACGCAGAGGGAGAATAAAAGTTCTTCCTGTGAAGCGAACATCTGAACAACGTGTGTGTTTTGTCTTTTCCTACCACAGGTCAGTAAACAAACCTACAACTTGGAATTAATGTGATATATTGCAGGTTAAGTGTGCAGATTTCGTGACTGTATGTATAATTTGTACTTTGAGTTTGTAATTGAGGAAATAGCCGATGTTGATGCAGTGTGATTGAGATTTTGGTGTAAGCTAGTTATGCTAGCCAGTGGCTGCCCTAGGTAATGCCATTGAATGTTAACCATGCTAACTTTGAGTAAAAAAAACGGACTTTTATGCATCATCTACATGCACCTAAAGCTTAGGCTTCACTTGTTATGGAGTCTGTGGAATAATACAGTATGTTTATGCTTGGGTTTAAAGGACTTTATCTAAGCCATGTTTATTCTTATTTTGACAATGCATTTGGGAACATGTATATCCCTGGTAATTTCAGGATAACTGCAGGTTTCATGTATTTGGTTACTTATGATTTGGTCATTGTTGACATTCAATGTTGAAGATTTAATGAGTTCTATGTGACAGTGTCACAGTGACATGGTTAAATGAGTTTGTTGCAACATAAAATGATCATTTAAGGTAAATGATCTGTGTGAATACTTCATTAAGTCACTAAGTGTTACTAAATACATTTGAGGGAGAATAAAAGTTCTTCCTGTGAAGCGAACATCTGAACAACGTGTGTGTTTTGTCTATTCCTACCACAGGGAGAATCAGCGCTTCCCTAACATATCAGTTAGGAAGGCAACACACACACTCTATGCTGTGTTCAGAAAAGCTGGTAGCGGGCTGTATTTATGTTCTCCATCTTTGTCGATGCTATGTAGAGTTGGCACCTAAATGCTTCACGAATAGGTCCATGGACAGTTCCCAGTCCTGTCCCAGCTCATGAAAAACTGTTTGAAAGAGCTCTGGTCTCATCATGAGCTTTAACCCCTTAGCGCAGCACCTATGTTATAACCTTACTGTCACCAAAATTGTAATATATATGTCTTAATCTGTTACGTATGGCTCTCTGCGCTGTCATAGCAATGTTGTTATGATGTAATTGAATATTTTCAGCAAATAGTGAATAGGCTCGCCGGCGACCCCTGCTGCAGTAAGAGGCTACGGCTCTGAGCTTTCCACGACCAGCACTGTCCTTTTGTGTTTTTATGATTGTTTTTGTATTTACTTTCCTATTTTAGCCCTAGCCTCTTCCCCCTTACATTAGAAAATTAGTATTTCAAGTAAAGATACTGTATACCCTATCACATAACCTCGTGGCTTGGTGGTACTCACACTGGGTACAAAGTAGTTCAAGAAAACTGTCATGTGGTGTAAGTTACTCCGACTGTCATGTGGTGTACCCCGGCTGTCATGTGGTGTACCCCGGCTGGCTTTAACGCCATAACGCAGTCCCTTTGTTATAACCTTATTGTCAATGGTAATGGCCAAGTCTTAATCAGTTACCTAAGACTTCCTGCACTGTTAGCAATGTTCTTACAATGTAGTTCAGCGTTTTCAGCCAAGAGTGAATTGTCCTGTCGCCATGCCCATTTGCAGTAAGAGGCTATCAGAGGTGGAAGGAATACTAAAACATGTAATTAAGTAAAAGTACAATTACTTGGTTCAAAGTAAAAGTAAAATTACCTCTTTAAAAATCTACTTAAATAAAAGTTAAAAAAAATACTTTAAAAAATGTGATTTGAGTAAGTTAGTTACTTTCAGTTTGCTTTTATATCGCTTTCCTTAAAAAGCACCCTTCGTGACCTCTGTCTATCTCTGCACAAGTCATCTTCCAATAACCTGGCGATCGTGACAACACAATTCTGTGTGTGCTGGTGTGGCAAAGTTGCAGGGCTAGGGTCAGCCCATTCATACAACAGCCCATTACTCTGAACTTAAGGGTCTGGACTTCATTGAGTTTGGCTCTGCTTCAAATACAAAGACTGGGAAGCCTACCAAAGGAAATAGTCTGGTGGATTTCATTTAATTGCCAGTTGTGAGATTAAATTCATGAATAAGTTTTGTTAATAAACACTAATTCTTGTTTATCTTTAGAAAACTGTTTTCAGGCTGCACTGCTATTCCCTCAGCTGGAGTCCTTGGTGTGTGCTCTACTATTCCCAGCCAGCTACTTGCAACTCTATTGTGTACCGTCTGTGGGCTGTCGGCAGGCCCTAGATAGTCATCCAATAGATTAGTCCAAAATATATAATTTATGGTATTTCTCATCATGTCTGGCTTTTTTTTCCCATTTATTTCCATTTTGCCTACCTCAGAATTTACTCAGTACTCAAGGTAGATTCAAATGTCAGTAAAATACTTGGGCCAAATTGTAATTTGAGTAAAAGTAAAATCACCTATTTTAATAACTACTTTGGACTCAGTTACTCATCAAAGTATTCAATTACAGTAATTTCAGTAAATGTAATTAGTTACTTTCCATCCCTGGAGGCTATAGAACTTTTGTATGAGGTGGCGCCTTGTCAGTATACTGTACTTAAGTACTACTTATTACTACTTAAGTGTTTTTGGGAAACTCAGCCGAAGACAATATTATAAGAGTTACCAGCAGGGACAGCCAGATGAAGGTAGATAACTGAGCAGAAGCAGACAAATGCAAGCAGACTCATTATGTCCACTCTATCTGTCAGGCACAGACACACAGCCACTGCCACACCAACACGTATGCACATTATGTGTTTTCTCTGGGTTTCTGGTAATGTGTTGTCTGGCAGCAAACGCCAGACTAAATCGTCCAGCAGTTCGAAAAGAACTGCGCAAGGCAGCATGGGTACTCCCAGGCTACGTAATGTGTGGAATGATCAAAATTTGAGAATAGTATAACATGTGAATCCAGAAACCATCACTTATTTTCATAAATGTACTTTCATTACCAGACACTGAAGCAGTAACTGTAAGGGAATGCAACTCATCATTTTTTTTATTCTTAATAATGTAATCGTGAAACATGTAATCTGTTATTACTGGCCTGCTCTCTGGACTCGGAAGGCTTGGAAGGTGAGGTGATCCCTCACCCCCACTACTTTAAGTGTTATTGCATCATAGGCATGCACAGATCTAGGAACGGACTTGGTGGTTCTAAAGCACCTGCCCCTTTGCCGTACTGGACGAAAGTTCCTTTTTTTTCTTTTTTTGTCATAATGTGGTCCATATTGGCATGATCATCTATGGTAGCGATTCTTGAGATCAAAAGCATGTGACAATTCCCCTTGATCTAATATAGTATAATAGAAGGGTGGGGAATCTAACTTGTGTCTCAAGGGCCGTTAACGGCCACTGATGTAATTTTAATCTTATGCAGTTTCACATGGAATATAGTTCATGTACATGTTTTGTAAAGAACTCTTAGAAATTTAATTTGCAATACAATTAAGTTATGTTTTCAGGAGACCTAGTGAAGGTGGGGTCTGTTGTGAAGGTGTCCATTTTCAATATAGGACTAACTGCAGGGGGAAATCCTGCTTTGTGTTCATAGTACTGCCCTTTATAAAATGTGAAGTGGCCCTCGAATGAAAACGGCTCCCCACTCCTGCTCTGGCAAGGCAACTGGAAGTCCCACATGCCCCCGCCCCCGCCCCCACCTTGAGCACTTGCCCCCCAAAATGTCTGTGCATGCCACTGGATTGTATAGTGTAGTACACTCTCAACAACAGCATGGTAAAAAAGTGACTTTATCCTTAGTTTATGTAAAAAGTGTAGTGTCTGCTTCATCCAATAGGTCTTTGTCTACATATGAAATTTGGGTGTATATGTAAATTAGCTCACATTTAAGTACATTACACTTTGTGTGGATAATGAAACACAACTTTCAAGAATAATAGAAAACCCACCTATATTGTAATGTAGATGATAAACTGGGAAAATTGTTTTATTTTTGTTACCCAATCTACCAGTATTTTCTCACTTGAGAAATAAACACTCCTTTTTTAATGAAAAGTCAGTGAACTTCGGCTTTTTTCGCACACCTCAGCTGGCGGGTGCGTCGGAGATGGCACCATGGGTCACTCAGCAATAGTTTAAAGAAACTCCCGCACACTGACAATTTCGCTGTTCTTTCTTTAATAAACGACGTTTCGGTACTAGACCTTCATCAGGCAATCTCTTGCCTGATGAAGGTCTAGTACCGAAACGTCGTTTATTAAAGAAAGAACAGCGAAATGGTCAGTGTGCGGGAGTTTCTTTAAAAAAAATAAAAATAAATGAAAAGTCAGTGAAAATGGGGGTCTGAACTAAATTAAGTGGGCAATATGTGTAACATGCCCTTTAAACTATCTAAGAATTTTGTAGAACAACTTTTCCTATAAATATATTTACCTCACTGTCATTTTTATTTTCAATTTATCAAGATATTAGCAAATTAGCCTGGCGTTTTTAGTGTAAAATGTTTCAAATATGAAATGCATGATAAATATGATAAAGCTACTGTTCTGCAATGGTTATCATACCAATTCATAAACTAGACATATATATCAATAATAAAATACCAACAAGACTTTGCCCACCCTTTCGATTGCGATCGGCGGTCTGGCTCATGGACTAAAACAACTAAGTACAACTACATGTTTTTGTGACAGAGTCCAGGGAGCGCCTTAGTAAATTCCCATCTGATGGATACTTAGAAAAAAGTCAAAGTAATGTTGTGCAAAGGTCAATTAAACGAGGATGGTAATGCAAGGAGTCTCCGCCGTAGCCCCAGTACCTCCATATGGTACACTGAAATACTAGTAATTGAAAAGTTAACTACCATAGTACTACACTACTATGACCTGTTACGACCACCTGGCTCAAGGTAGCCACAACATAAAAGGAGGACGGAGTCAGGTGTGCAATATTAGTAGTCATAATTTATTTACATGTTTCAACGCACCAAAAGGCAAAGTTTCCAACGTTCCAATATTCAATTGCACAACGGACCAATATTGCAACGCACATATTCAACGGACCAACGGACTAAACATTTCAACTGACCAACGCACAATATATTCAACGGACCAACGCAACAATACTTCAAATATTCAACGGCACATGTTAAGGAAGGGCATCCTGGGTTTTAAGGCCCTGAAGGGGCAAGCAACCCAGCCAGCAACAGAGCGACACATGCTCTGCCTTCTCTGCCTCCCTCTCTCACTCTCGAATGTGGCTTCAGACTGGCTTTTAAAGGAGGTGGTTGCACCTGTGCCCAATCTCCACTCATTTGGTCATCAGGTCACCTGCCAGCAATCAAGCACCTGAAACACAGACACCAAGAAGCAGCAGAGAGGATAGCCACGCCCCTTGGGGCGTAACAGACCTGACACAAGGTCTTTAGTAATGTACTATATATGTAGTCATTGCCATTCTGTTAACAGAAATTTATAACGCTACATGTATGTGTCTTAACGGGTTAATTAAATTTCAAACAGAGTATGAAAAGTGGGCCCATAGGAAAGTTGACATGGTTAAACAAACCTTTCAGTGAATGCAATACATGGTAGCAGAGCCATCTAATAACAGAGTTGCGCAAACCGGGGACCAGGAAGTCGGTTGGTGATGTGATTTGCGTAGATTAAAATGTAAACTTCTGTTCGTTGGAAACTAACACAGAACCATCACATACCAAACAAAGATTAAGTACAAACAAATTACATTACCTTTACCACATTTTCTGTGTTCTACGGCCACCTCCTGGAACTAAGTAACTGCTAATAGAACTAAAGTCAAAGGGGATTTCCATGTTAAAGCTCCGTGAGGCTCCACGAGAGCCGCCATTGCTGTGGAAAGATTGGTCCATAGAGGTCTATGGGAGTGGCGTAACTCTGATATTAGATGGCTCTGCATGGTAGGCTCATAGGCGTAGCCAGGGGTGGGCCTGGGTGGGCCTGGGCCCGCCCACTTGACATCCAAGCCCACCCCATTCACACTTGACAGTCACCTGTTGCCTCATTGAACTATAATTAATGGCATAGCACTGAGCGATAATTAATCCTTTTGTCAAAATTCTGGTTCATCTTCTGTGATTTCCATGATTTTTCAATTTCAAAGCATAATTTTTGAGCACGATATTATAATATCTACCTATACGCTTTCGGGTTGGGCCCGTCCGATTTTTTCTGGGCCCACCTGTTTTATTATTTCTGCCTACGCCCCAGGCTATGTGCGTCATACTTACTGTATGAGGAAAATGAGGAGTGACTTTTTTATGATGTGCCATATAAGATTTGCATATATGAATCATTTTGAAAAGTTTTATGTATTGTAGACTATCTGGCGGTCTTTGATGATGTTGACTGGCCTCTTCCTAATAATCATAATCATAAACAATAATAATAATAATAACCGTATTTGTATGGCACAATTCATACAAGACATGCAGATCAATGTGTTTACCAGTTAGCTTAGCCACAATGTTAAAACCAAAAAAAATCATAAAATGAAGTAGAGGAGATACCGTAAGAAAAATACAAAAGTGGAGCTGAAATAAAGGAGACAGTAGCAGAAAAAACACATCAAAGAGGCCTCCTGAGGGAAGGCAGACCAAAGGTTTTGGCAAAATCCGCAAAGTGTATTTTACTGAGGCATGAAAGGAGATGCTCACGCTAAATTGTTTTGATAAATGTTAATTGACCCGTTAAGACACAGTGTTATAAATTTGCTGTTACCAGAATGGCAATGAACAAGTCATAGTGGATTACTAAAGGCCCTGTGTTATGTCTATAGTGTAGTACTGGTAGTTAACTTTTCAATGACTACACCGTGCCACAGGGGGTATGGCGTGCATTATGGGGCTACAGACCCAAAGGTACAACCTGTGTGAAGTTGGCACCTCATATGTTGCAAATATGAAGAAAAGTATTTTGATTCGTTTGTGCATCGTTTGTGCACGATTGTGCAGGCAAAATGAGCGTTTGTGCACAATCCGTCTTTAAGATATTTAACTATTAAGAGTTAAATAATATAAATAAAATAGCAAAAGCAAACAAAATAACATACAAATGGTTTGTGCACAAACATGTATTTTCCCCAGACACGCACAAACGAAGCACAAACAATTCCAAGCATTTTTGAGTAATTTGGATGTTAACGGGTGCTGCGTCACCTACTTCCAAAAAATTAAAAGTTAAATTATATAAAAACGGTTTGTACACAAACGTTAATTTTGCCTGCACAATCGTGCACAAACAAAGCACAAACGATTCCAACCATTTTCGAGTCATTTGGATGTTAATGGGGTGCTGAGTAACCTAAGGTCAATTAAGGTCATAAAGTTAAATATCTTTCAGACGGTTTGTGCACAAACGCTAATTTTGCCTGCACAATCGTGCACAAACGATGCACAAACAAATCAAAATGTTTTTATCCATATTTTCAACATATGGGTGCCAACTTCACACAGGTAAAGGTACACCATGTACCCTCATCATACTAGGTTGTATTTTATTTAGTATTACAGCCATTTAAGTTCTTGATACATGTAGAACCTGTTTTTCTTGTTTTGTTGCTTGTTGGCTTCAGCAGTATGGCCCATGGTGGGTTTGCGTGCAGGGAAATTAGCTGCCTGCACTTTCATTGTTTTGTCTGATGCTGGGCAGGTTGCCAGGGATGGCCTTCACCCTACCTGAAAGGGTGCATGTCACACCTCTCTTTTTCGGCCTGCATTGGTCATGTCTGCGCAAATTATTAAACAAAAGGACCTGACTCTTGCCAACAATTGCTACATCAGGTTCTGCTCAGACTCATCTGAAGGCTATGCTAAAGCCCTATTTTTCTTCCAGGACCAGCCATTTAGTCTTGACCTCAGCTCTCGTGCACGAGTACGCACAACTAAAATCCCGCCCATCCGGGCCGACATGGCCTAGAACTAGTGAGGCCCCTCTTCTCACACCAGCCCAAATGGTCATCCCTCTTAACCCTCATCAAGCTTATGAAGACTCATGTGAAGAGAGCTTCCCGGCATACCAAAATATACCAAAATATACCAAAATATATGTTACTCATCTGTTACCCTCTATAACTCAGTTGTGCACTTACTTTGTCCTGCTTGCACACTCATTTGGTCTTTAACTATTTGCTGCACTTATTATATTGCTTTACTCTGTAGTATTGACTCCCAGTCTGCTCTGTATGTCCTCTTCGTAAGTCACTTGGGATAAAAGCATTTGCGAAATGTAATGCAATGTAAATGTGGTAGGAAGGGCTGGAAAATTAGCCTAAGACACGGTAGCCTTTCATATTGGCCTTACAAAGGACAGTCATGGGTAAGCGGTTAGAGTGTCAGACTTGTATCCCAAAGGTTGCTGGTTTGACTCCCGACCCGCCAAGTTGGTGGGGTGAGTAATTAACCAGTGCTCTCCCCCATCCTCCTCCATGACTGAGGTACCCTGAAAATGTACCGTCCCGCAGCACTGCTCCTTTGGGGCGCCATTGGGGGCTGCTCCCTTTCACGGGTGAAGCATAAATGCAATTTTGTTGTGTGCAGTATGCAGTGGACACTTGTATGCTGTGGAGTGCTGTGTCACAATGACAATGGGTGGAGTTTCCCAGTTGGGCTTTCACGTCACTTTCACTTACATAGAAAATTGCCCTTGCTTACATAACTGCCTCCAGAGCTGCTGTGTCAATGTGTGAATGTCTGTATATGAATGTGAGGCACTTTGAGTCAACTATAGTTGGGAAATAATGCTTTACAAATACATTCTGATTTCATGATAGGGTAGGTAGGCATGAGCAGCATGGCGGCAAGTGAGGGTTTTGCAAGGGGGGATTAATGTTTTGAAGAAAAAAAAAACATTTTCAAGGAAGATACTCAGATGATTGTCACATTATAACCTTGCAAATTAATAAAAAATAAAATAGAATTAAAAAACCTCTAAAAATGTTGTGACTTTGAGTGACTTTGTGTGACTTTTATTGCCACATCTCAGTCTGTCGGAAAACAGTTTGCTTTCTTGTGTGATTGCATGTTATATGTCTGTTAATGTTTTCTCCCTGAAAAAATGGCCCGAATCAGAATCGAACAGGATCCAGACATGTCCAGACTAAAGTTAAAGGTGCACTGTGTAATATTTTATAGTTTATTTCCGGAATTCATGCTGGATCAAATTTGGCCATAGGCAGCAAAGTTTCAATGAGCAGCATAGTTGCAATACCTACTCTGGCCACCATCCTACACAGGGGTGTAAGGGATGTGAAGCACCAAATACAGAGGTCAGTAAGATAAACAAGAAAGAAAACTGTTTGTGATGGCATGACCATCACTAGGATTGCAGATGTGTTCTGACTGTCATGCAAAAAAAAACTTGAGTAGTGGTCGTCAGAGGCCCATTTAGGTATCTGAGAATGTCTCCAGACGTTCTGGGTTCATGTCCCATCATGGCAACTCTGCTTCCCTTTGCTACACAGTTATTACTTCACAAATCACCACCAATTCATATACACCTTCCGGAAGCAATTTCAACTGGTTTTAGATATACCCCTAGGAATAGCGGAAGTTGTAATCATAAAACGGTTTCAATTGTGAAAAAGTGGATGTAAATAAGAATAGAAAAATCATTGTCCAATTATGGCAAGTTTAAACACACAAGTGTTTCTTTAGGCCTACTTCCTTGCTTCCAAAACAAAACTATGTAAAAAAGGACAAATGGGAAATGGGAAAATTTTACTGCCAAATGATTCGCAGAGCAGGTGGGCCAATTTGCACAGGTGTTGTAGGCCGCCATGCGGCGCTTTCAGGAAAAATAGTTCATAGCTACAGAAGGGTCTCAAAAAATGTAGCCAAGGGGCCTCGAGTGGTGTTAAAGCCGTATTAGCCTCAGCCATCTAAAAAATAACCAATACTTTGCTCTTTTTCACAGGCATCTAAAACCAAACCACTACATTCCGCTTCACAGGCATCTAAAACCAAACCAAATTCGTCTCCACAGGCATCTAAAACCAAACCAATATCACAATCCTCTTCACAGGGGTGCTTCGCAAATATTGTGGCTGATGGCAGATCAATGAGGTGAGCAAGAAAAAAAGCATACACCACCTAGCGCCTGTTGCATTGATGATCTGACTGTAATTTAGTATCTGATTGATATTTGTCAAATGGCTCAAAATTCAGTTTTACATAATGGACTTTACAATGAGGATATTAAATCAAACACCCTTTTAAGAAATATCCCTCACTTGCTCCCTTGATCAAGTTTCAACAGAAGAGTCCAGTTTTGTTTAGGCAAATTTCACAGTGAAGATTATCTGGAAACCTATAGGATATTCTCTAGTTCTGAAATGTTTATGTATTTACATAGTGTGGTGAAGATGGTTATTGGTCATCACTCTAGCCAGAAATTCAGGGTATTAGCTCACAAATATATTACCTTACGTTGGGTTCACCAACATTATGCATGACTGTGGCCGGCAGTCGTGTATTTGTTTATCCAAACAACATGGAAATACATTATGTAAATGAACTTTTATGTCATGGAAATGAACACTGCTGAGGTTGTTTGGTTTAACAAAAAAAAAGAGGAAAAGAATAGGCCTAGCCCTTCTTCTCACCTCTGGTCAGCACACTTTTTTTCAGTTGTCACTCAACGCATTTAGTGTAGGTCCTCAGGCACGATAACAAGCACCCCCCCAATCCTGACGGAGCTCTGACTTATTAGACCTAAACTCACTCAAAACAACAGATAATGAGGTAAGTGGCATGTCATTTTTAATTTTATTTCAATTTTCAATTAACACTCATATTTAGAAGGTTTGTACTTGTGGCGTCTGTCTTCACAGAACATTTTGTGACAGTCTCTTCCAGGCCAATATTTCAAAAGTAAAGGTCCTGCACACTGCCCTGTTTTGCAAATTTCACATTTCGGGCCAAATGAATCGAACATTTCGGGCCAACTGAATCAAACATTTCAGGCCAACTGAAAAAGTTGCCTGATGATGGTGAGCCATCAGCCATTACAAGTTTGCATTGGAGGACAGTGTGTGCGACCTTCACTTTGGTATACAGTGGAATCCGCTTATAGTGGTCACGTTTGTCCGAGCCAATTTGAACACTGTAAGCGATTGATTACTAAAACCGAATTTGTATTATTTCACCCCTTTTTTTCGTCTCTACCTGTCTGGCAAAAATGAGCGCTGAGAAAGACGAGGCTTACATGCATTTCAAAGCATAGACCACGCACGGGTCGTCATCTCTTATGATGTCAAATAAGTTTGTAAAGTTCCCATTCCACAAACGTTTTCTGGCGAGTTTCTGCACAGTGTGATTCAGGTTATGCATGCAAAACGCCGCAGTGCGACTGCGCACTTAAAATTGCCACGCCGATAAATAACACACTGTTGCATAGCCTGCTGTACAGTAGTAGCCTACAACGTGTTTTTTTTTTTGGACACCGTTTAAAAAAAGCCACGCAAAGAACTGGTTGGAATTGGGAAAGTCGCGCTGGGCTTGCTGGCATAGGAGAGATGAGAAGGGCGAGGGGGAGTGGGAGGGACTCGTGGGGAGACGCAGCCTGTACAGCTGTTGCAGTTTAAACACAAGGTAGCCTGAGGAATGCCAAGCTTCGCCAAAACATCTCGTTGGCTCGTTTTTGGTAAATTTTCATACGTTTCGAAGAGCCTATGTTTTTCATTCCCAGAATAAGAGAGACATGATTCACGAGCTTGCTGCCCGGTGTTAACTTGTTAGGCTACATTGGCTAGCGAGACAGAAGCATGTGTAGCCTACACAGCCTCATCACCAGAGAGTTTCTATGTAAACAGGTTGCGTCCCCACTCAGTCGAGCCATGCCTGCAGTTGGGGTGCTGTCGGGAGAGCGCAGCCCATTCACTGTATGGAGTTTGCACCCCCCCCCCCCCCCCCCTAGAGTAGGCTACAGTAGGCTACCACCCGGAAAAGTGGCGAGTTGAGTCTCGCGCAATACCCTTACAACCTATCTGGCATATACAGAAGCAGACGTCGGGAAAGGAATCGCGGGAGTAAAAAATGAAATGGCTACACTGAGTTTTTCAATACTTTTTGCACATGTTTACATTCATAAAATGACAAAAATGAACATTATAAGCGGATTTTTGATCACTGTAAACGAATTATTTAAACAGCATTTGTATAGAAATGATTCTGTCCCAAGCTTTTTGATCTATATAAGCGGTTGATTACTATATCCGTGACCACTATAAGCGGATTCCACTGTATTGATTGATGTGGCTATTCAACACACTTGATCACACTTGAAGCTTTCTAAAATAGTGAGATGGGGTGGCAAAGGTGTGGGTTGTGAAAGGTCATTTAAGTTCTCTGTTGTGCCCCCCAGGATATGGCTGTGGTGGCGGTGGATTTAGCAAGGCCCTGCACTCCTTGGACATTTTTTTTCCGCGTGCAGCTTTTCAAAGTGTAACTTTTGAGCCTGTGAAGTAAGAGTGCAACACTGCTGCAGTGTAGGGCCACCGCCTGTTTTGGCATGTTATGTGCTGTTTTGCCAAAGTCTTCATCCGTCTTCATTAGAGCGCCCTCCTTTTTTGGGTGGGCCCCAAAAGATTTTTTTTATTAAAGCCTCCACATTAGATTTACTTTTTTCTTATCCATTGGAAAGAATTGAAGTGTCAGGATTGAACCACACATTGAACCACACATGACTGACAGCTTTAAACTTGAATATAACTTCGCTTTGTCTTCTCAAGTAGTCCGTAGTCTCTTTCTGCAGATGGGCCTGCTGACAAGCCCGTTTAGGCTTAAAATACCCACCTACATCATCACAACATTGCTATGATATTACTGGGAGGCATAAACAACAGCTAATAGGATACAACTTTAGTGACAGTAAGGTTATAACAAAGGCCCTGTGCAAACGAGTTAAAGGGAAATAGATAGTTAAAAATTATACCCAAAGTCACATTGTCACTCAAATGTACCCAGGCCAAAGCCCAAAATCCAAATGTATTTATGTTTTGTTAAGGAGACATGGCAGTGTCAGTGAATGTGTCAATGGTCTTAAAAATTATACCCATTCAAAAGTCATTCAAAAGTACCTATGCCCAAGCCCAAATGTAGTCTATCTATGTTTTGTTAAGGAAACGTGGCAGTGTCAGTGAATGTGTCGATGATCTTAAGCAAACAGTTGGTGCAGATGTGCCACTAAAATGCTTTTCAATTGTTAAGTGGGGATATGCCTATGAATTGAGTACTTGTTCTCTTTTTTGACATGTGCTATGCCAAACATCTTTACACAGTCACATACTCAGTGGTGTAGTCTACGTAGAACGCGGGTATACAGAGTATACCCACTTCTAAATTTCAGGGATTTCAGTATACCCACTTAAAATTGATTGATCCATTGTTTTGAATAGCACAAATATATACAGTATACCCACTTCAAAAAATGCTCAAATATACAGTATACCCACCATAAAAAGTGGACTACACCACTGCACATACTGTATACTGTATAGATGAGGTTCATGGCTCTTTCACCGGATCCTGGATCATAGTGGCTCGTTCCTCTCAAACAGTGGTTCAAATAAACTGTCTAACTTTTTAATACTTATATTTTTTGGGGGGGGGGGGGGATTTTTGGCCTTTATTATTACAGGACAGTGTGAGAGTAGACAGGAAATGATTGGGAGAGAGAGATGGGGCAGGGCTGGGAAATGACCCCGGGCGGACTCGAACCGGAGTCCGCATGGGCAATGTAAGCCCAAATGTGGGTGCGCTGCGCCACATTGCCCCCTTTTAATATTTATTCAGTAGATAATATTCACCTCTGGCTCATTTTGTCCAAACATCAACGGACTGTCCTCCTCCTTTATAAAGACCGCTACTGCCACTCTCTGAGACAGAGACAATTTTTCTCAAATTAAAGTTGTATGAGGCAGTGGTGTAGTCTACGTAGAACGCGGGTATACGGAGTATACCCACTTCTAAATTTCAGGGATTTCAGTATACCCACTTAAAATTGTTATTAAAATTCCATTATTTTGAATGGCACAAATATATACAGTGTACCCACTTCAGAAAATGCTCAAATATACAGTATACCCACCATAAAAAAGTAGACTGCACCACTGGTATGAAGGTCACCTGCTCAAAATGAACAACAACAACAAAAACAGAAAATAGAGGCAGCTCTGATTCAGTTCCCTTTGTTCACATCTAGGAGCCGTTAAAAAGAATCGATTCATTTATAAACGTCACACTACTGTAGGTAAATTCAGCTTAGTCTGGGCTCTGGCTGAGAATAGTTTCGGACCAATTGTGCACAGGGCCCCAGGGCAAAACACTGATAGGCCGCACCCCCCCCCCCACACACACACACACACACACACGCACACACACACAGACACACACACACACACACACATACACACGACCTGCCATGGTCACAATAGGGCCCACAACACCAATACAAGAGGGCCCTAAGCCCATGGGCAAATAACCCACTTATACCCCCCACCCCCAGAAACATGTACAATGTACAAATGACTGATGTGATGTGAATTGCAAACATTTGTATGTTGTAAACAGTGCTTTGCCTTAAGGACATAATAACAGGGTTCACTTCTTTTTGCCAACTCCTTATGAATGAGTCAGTGTAAGTGTAGTCCTTACACAGTCTGTACACAAACCGGACAGAGGTTGCAAATTGCTTTGGTGTACCAGAAGAACCACAATTTGAATACCTGACCTCTGTGTGGCGTCTTGGTTTACCCCCATTATGTAGAACAGTAGCCTATAGTGAACTAGAAATGCACTCTGAGAGTGCAGACCACCGCCAAGGAAGCTATTTGATAAAACATTGGACTATGTTACTGCCTATTTTTATTTTAAGTCTTCCTGCCTTCTTTTTGTGAAGCTGTCAAAATGTTTTTGAAAAAACACCCTGTCCACAATTCAATTTGCCGTCACTAGGGGCATCTAGATTTATAGGCCAGCAATGGTGATCCTGGTTCCAGTTCGTGATCCGGATCACCACCAGAATTTAATCACGTGTTCCTCTGGTCTTTATTAACAACTCCACAGAGTTTCATCCAAATCCGTTCATGACTTTTTGAGTTAACCTACTGACAGACACACAGACAAACAAACAAACAAACAGAAAAATAGACAAACCAACGCGACCGAAAACATAACCTCCTTGGCGGAGGTAATGAAGCAAACCTGAAGTGACTTTTCTGGACGGTGGGCCTAGTACTAGTCAAGGTCCTACTGATACCTTATGGTATATCAATCATAAGGGCCTTATTGGCAGTAAATAGGAAATTTGTGAATACACGGCTAATAAATGATTGATTTTGCTTGACATGACTTCTACAGAGAGTTAGGTATCCATTAGTGGCTAAAACATTAACCGCAGCCTCTTTGTTCAGATGTGGTCGCCGGCAGGCAGGTTTTAACATAGGCTCTGCGCTAAGGGGTTAAAATAAAATGTTACCTGACTTTTTTCTGTAAGCATCGGAACAGAGAGTTGTTTGGGCAGGGCTTTGCACAGTGACCGCATTGGTGATGGTCATAGCCAAACAGTTTGAACTGTTTGAAATGAAAAGAAAAAAACTTTCTCCTCTCCCTTTTCTGTCCTTCCCTCCTCCTTTCCCCTCTCTTTTTTGTTCTTTGCCCCACCAAGCAGTATGAATTAGATCCTTTAGTGGCATGTGGCATGTGCCACTGACATGCGGAAGTGGCATCACTGGCATGCTATTTTCCACTGACAGGTTAGGTTTAGGAATGAGTTTTGGTTTAGGCACAGTTCGGTTGGTTTATACACATTTTTTCACTGACAGGTTAGGTTTAGAAATAAGTTTAGGTTTAGGCACAGTTTAACATTGTAGTAGCCACTGTAACCATAGGCTAGTAACCAACCGTGACGGCGCTTGACATGCCCTTTAAATGTTGAAATTACAGACCTAGAATACATAAATAATTAAAAATAATACTTATTATTAATAAACATGATTACACTTATTAATAATAATTAGTATAGGTCTGTGGTTAATATAAAATCAATGGACATGCCACTGCGGCACTTCCGCAGGTCACTGGCACATGCCACATGCCACTAAATGATCTAACCCCCTCTCCCACCAAGGCAGTCCATTATGCCCCATCCTTGGCCGAATGCTTATGGAGGTGGTCTTAAATTCTGAGAGTCGCAGGTTCAAATCCCACCCTCATCTCTCACACCTCCGTTCATGACTGAAGTGCCCTTGAGCAAGGCACCTGACCCGACACTGATACAGGAACTGTGACCAGTAGTATCCTGCACTTAAAATAACTGCAAGTCACTTTGGATAAAATGTTACGTCAACCACTAGTTGTGATGCTCGTGACCCTGTGTGTAACATACAGTACAAAGTAGGCTACATTGTATTGATGGTGAAATGAGCTGTGCAGGCATCAATGTGCCTCAAGCATCAATACTCTCACAGGCATCTGCAGCTGTTGCAGCTCAGGCCCTGATAATGGAGGCTCTGACCACGGAGGAAGTTCTTTACATTCATTACATTAATACAAGACCGTACAATTAGCTGATGCTTTTATCCAAAGCAACTTACAGTATTTACAAGGTATTACTTCAAGGATATTCTACCAGTTGCTTTTGTCATGTTGCTTATCAGCAACTCGTCAATACATGTTATGAAATCTGTGGAATTTGTTTTTGAGTAAAACAACAAGTTTGCAGATATATTTATATTTTAATATATTAAAGGAAAAAACATTAACATCATCTCACGGGCCAAATCGCCCCCATCCGTGGCTATTAGGGCCTTGCTCAAGGATGGAGGGCCTTGCTCAAGGATGGAGGTGTAGGGAGAGGTAGGAGTGGGATTCCAATCTGCAATCCTCTGACCTGAAGACCGCCTCACTAACCAGAACTGCCCCATTTTAGGCCAAGATCAGGCCATATTTAAAGTTTGAAAAGACCTGACTATATACATGGGTTCTAAATTTTAGTTTTCCCCTGGCTGCGCGACCCTGGCTGCACACAACACAACCGCTGTCGGTCAAAAAATTAGCTCACATGGTTGGCTGCCAGTGTCTTGCCCCTCCTCATCACATCGTGTTTTCAATCACTGCGAACCCATATATAACCTGACTGAATTGTTTCAATCTCTCCAGAAGAACTTCAGCGGTGTCCTGGTCGGCAGTGGTCTTCTGTTTGCTCCTCCTCCATGCAATGGTAAGAAGGCCATCACAATTTACATTGAGTCTTCTGCATGGGCTGCTTACCATGCCTACACTCAGCGTTGCCAGATTGGGCGGTTATTGGGCTACTTGGGATAGCCGTCTGGAAAAGTTGGCCATTGGGCGTTTTTTTCTGCAGTTTTGTGCCCATAGAAACCAATGCCATTAAGATTTAGCATCTCTGTGTTTTTTGATAACCTTTTGGGCGGGATTTGATTAGACACATCTGGCAAAACTGCCTACACTACTCTTATGCGTAGTGTACACCAAGTGCGACCTACGCTACCCAGGTAGCTGAGGTGGTTGAAGAAGTTTCGCCATGAATTCGCTCTGGACGCGGACATTGACATGTTTGATTCAGCTAATCACATAACGGCTCTAGCTTGACAGCCTGGGACATTTGGAGATATGAACGTTCCAATTGGTTTTCGCCGAACTGCATCATAGCTCATTAGGCTACCATAAGATTAGCTTTACATTAATCATTAAAAGTCGCCCTGGTTGCTCAGTTTGCTTCCCTCTTGGCGAATTCGCTGTGATAGCTTTATTTGCCTTCCCTCCATAGAGAAATTATGACTTTCGTCGCCCAGATAGCGTAGGTCGCGTTTGGTGTACACAAGGCATTATGCCTCTTTTTCTCTGCCGATTCCCTGGTAGGCCTACAGCTCGACACAATGCAACTCGGCCGGCAATTTTTGCTTTACGATTGAGTTGTGTCGTGCCTATTCAAAAAAGGAAAAAGTGGCAGTGTCGAGTTGTAGGCCTACCAAAAAAATGGCAGTGTAAAAGAGGCATTAGAGAGTTGATTTAACATCTTCTAGTGTGTTTTTGGTCCCAGAGTACTCTATACGTGTTAATGTAATACAGGTTTTGTTTTTTTACTGTGTACCAAGATGGCTCCAGTCTTTGCAGGCTGTGGAGGCTGTATTGACCAAATGTAACATGGTCATTTGTGCCTGATAGGGTTTTCACACCTGGTCCCTTTCAGCCATTTAAGTGAACTCTGACCTGTGACTCAGCATTTTTCTGCGCATATGTGAACGCGCCAAAGTGTACCCAGACCCCTCGGAAGTGAACCGTACTGAGACCTTTGTTGACGTGGTCTCAGGCTCAATTCGAAACGGGAGGCAGTGACTCGATGACTCTCCTCCTACATAAACAGGTCTCTGATCAGATAGGTGAAGTTAGCTAATGAGACGGGCGTTATGAACGGCACTAATGTGTGCGCTGTCTTGCACATTTGATGTTACGGCGATTCTGTGGTGGGAGTTACGTTCATCACGTTAGCGCTTAGCTTACGCATGCTATTTGAATGGTGAATGATCGTCAGATGGCGGAATCGTAAAATAGGCTATAAATAGATCTAGCGACAGCATATTTAGATACTACAATGTTGATTTATCCATTCGATTTTCAATATCTACATACATAAGTGTCAGAATAAAGAGTATGATAAGGTAGTAGCTTGGGTAGTAGCCATGTTTGTTTTTCAGGTTTCCGGTTGAGAGGGAGGTGGCGCACAGCATGTTGGGTACCAAGGCAGCGAAGTCAGCATCTGATGCTGACCTCAAATATCCCTGTCACGCCCACAAATGCAGTCAATTGCCGAGGGAGAAAATAACGCAATTTTCAGTTTCGATCCACACTTCATGACTCAATGTCCAGTTAGCTCACTGGAAGGACAGCTGCCTTCCCTGTTTCGAATTGAGCCTCAGTACGGTTCACTCATGAGTTAAAAGTTACATTTATGTAATCACTTGAGCAGAGCTCCAGAGGTACCGGGGGTGATCAAAAGGGGACTGACACACCATAAAAGCCTAACAAGACCAGAAAGAGCAGCCGGTTCTTTTCATAATGCAGCCACAATATGAACAAAAACAGAACTGAGTCCTTTTGCTGTCGGTTCACTTTTTGGTCCACTTAAAGAGGACTGAGATCAGGACCCAGGTGTGAAAATGCCCTTTCTTACCGTGTCTGACTTTTTAAAGATTTTACAAACAAGTTCAGTTTTAAGTGTTAGGCAACATTATTTACATTATATCCGTAGGCCTATACACCGTAGTATCCAATACTAATGCCAATTTACAAGGCACACGTCAACTTTCTTGATACATGAAGATCGTTAAAATGCAAATTTAAGTTTTGAAATGTACAAAGAACATAAATGAATGAACTCATCCAACTCAATTTCTTTTCATACAGGAAGCTGACACCGGTAAGCGTTCTTTATCTTTGCAATCAAGTCATATCTGCATTTTACACATAATAAAAATGGTGTTTCAGAGTAAACTTATATAAATCCAGATTATTTCATAACCTGGAGTCCTGGGGAAGTGGCAAAGCAACTGGAGGATTTTTCTAAATGACTGTCCTTACCGTTTTTGTTCAAAACAGTCTCAAAATACACTTTTGTCAATTCTGTCACAATACACAGATTTAGCTAAAAAAAAAAAGCCCATTCACTACCATTCAAAACGACAAGCCTGTTGTGCCACCCTTTAACACATTTGTTAGACATTTACAAGGGAGTTGTGATAGTGCAAAGGAACAATACTGCAAGAGCAGAGTGGGATATTGCAAAGTTTTCATTTTCGAGGGGCGTTTGATGCACCCTACTCCACAACTGTATGTTGAGTGGAATTATCTCGTTACACTGTGTTACAATGACCACCAAAGAGTACAATTATAACATTACGTTACGTAATGGAGTTAACTTCAACCCTTTAGGAGTTGTCTTAACAGTTAACACCAGCAACACTTGTTGCAACTGTACACTGCACCTAGTTGTCTTTGCTTATTGTCTGAATTTTGCTACTAAATACTTGTATACTGTGCTGTACTCTGCGCTGACCCATTATTCTCTTCTTGTTTGAACTTCCTCCTTGTAAGTCGCTTTGGTCAAAGGCGTCTGCTAAATGTAATGTAATGTAATGCAATGTAATGTAATGATGTAATATAATGTAATTCTTCTGTGCAGCATCTTTACACTCTTTCCTCTGACATCATTTCAAGGCTACAATGATGTGGTTGTTATGACAATGGTGCTGAGCGTTGCCAATACTACGCTCAGCTACCGTACCTCCTATATTCTCCTACAGCTTTGACTTTATTTTCCAGAGCCATCTGTTTTCATCGGGGAGTTTATGGTTGAGGGTAATTCTACCCTAGTTGTCGATGTAAGCGTTTTGAATAATCAACCGCTTACTGTCGACGGTCAGTCTGTTACCATTGAAAAGGCAGAATTAGTGGCAGGTAAGGTCACACACACACACACGCACGCACGCACGCACGCACGCACGCATACACACACACACACACACACACACACACACACACACACACACTATCCTGTCATTCCATTTTATATATTTGTGTAAAAAAGCATGAACCCCATGAGCAGACCTCCAAACCAGAATAGCTCCACTAGCCTGTGGACAAATACAATGTTTTTTATGAATGGTCTATGAATGCCTTTTTATGCCCATATACTGCCTATGATTACACATTGAGTTTCACCTTCGGTCAAGGGCAACCTTTATGAGTTCAGATGCAAAAACCCCCTAAGTGCCTTTCCAGGAACACTTCATAATTCATTTGTATACTAATCTATCAAAATTGTATATATTTTATTTTATTTTATTTATGTAATTTAAATATGACAGAAGTGCAGGTCTTCAGAAATGGAGTTGGTTTTTTTTCATCTGAACGCTTCATATATATTTCTGTGTATTCTTGAATATTCCAGTGCAGTGGACTACTGTACTTGAATATCCAGTAGATAATACACTGTATATTAACAGGCACAGTGGAAAACCTGTCATGAATACCCCAATTGGACACAGGGCCCAGGGCAAAACACTGATAGGGCCCTCCCATACAGCCTGCCAAGGTCATAATTTGCCCACCTACACCAATAGGGAAGTGCCATGGGCCCGGGGGCAAATAGCTACCCCCCAACCCCGTAGCTACACCCCTATTTAGGCCTATATGTGTAGTTCAAAAACACGTTCATGAAGATATCAGATGCACAGATGTATGATATTAACCACTGCAAGCACTGTCTCCTGGGCAGAGTGCCGTACTCTCGGTGAAGAAACCACATGCTGGTGTACACCTGAGTATGTCTGGAGCGAGGGCGTGAGCATCGACTTTGAGATATGCCGCAACAACAATGAGTGTGTGGCAAACATCTCCCACTATTCACCTCTGTGTGTTCCCAAAGTTGCAAGTGAGTAGCTCATCCCACCAAACCTATAAGCACACTTCATTTGTTTGTGCATGCATGCTTTGCTAACACTGCTTACAGAAACAGATATGTGACTGGTGGATTCAAGAAAGGGGGCAGATCGTTTAACATATTCATTTATCAATGAGTCCAGTGTGTAGGCTAATTGCAGTAGTTCATCTATAAGTTTTTGCTGCCCATTCATTAATATTTTACTCATTAAGTAAACTGATATTTACTGACCTGACCAATAGGTTTTACATGACTGGTCATTCAAAATGGCAGATTTACACTAAGAGGATCCACCTATTCATGTACTGTACATTTCAAATCTATTATGAATACTTACAGTGATGCTGGTAGTACAAATGTAAATGTGCATGAAAAAAGAACATTTGTGAAAATTTGTGAATGGGCAGCATGACTTCTGGACAAAAACTACTAAAACATCACACACACATTGCTGTGACTATATGACCCATCTACATGATTGTTTTTGTTTTACCTTATTCATCTCGTTTTGAGAGACTTCTAGCGCTAGAGGCAGGGGCGGGCCTATAGGGGGGGCTGGGGGGACAACTGTCCCCGGGCCCAGGCCCCCCCAGGCCTGTGAGGGGGCCCGAGTTCGCCCCTTCCTTAGCCGACGGGCCCGGTGTCCTGTCTATATGAGCGACCCGTCGAGATGTGATACTTTTCGCTACTGAGTATGCGCACGCATGCGCACACCCTCGCGGCGGTTTTCGCGGGTGATTGCCCATCGAATTGTGCGACCGCGGCAGTAGACCACTGGTTCGGAAATTGCATACTCTCGTATGGGTTAAGTAGCCTAAGGTTGGTTTGCTACAATAATAAGAAATGCACTGGTGGGGATGTTTTGAAAATATGATTCCGGTCATTAAAAGAGGTGTTGCCCATAAATTGACAGACATCTGCCAAAACAAAGCCACAATACGCTATCTGCTATCTGGGAATCTCTAAACCGCGCTTGTTTATCCCAATTTCATATGGCAATGTTGCCTTGCGAGACAGGCCCACGTCGCATTGAAACCAAACCAACAGCAAATGGCTGCATTAAACAACCCGTAGCCAGGCCCTGATCCCAAACACTTTCTCCAGTATTTGCGCAAACTCAACTCAGTCTCTTTCATATGGCACGTTTATTAACTTGCTCAAACGAGAGGCTCACGTTTTTTTAGTGGTCAGCAGCCGCACGTTCTTATTAAACTCCGCACGAACGATTGCACACCCCTGTCCGTGAAATAAACAAAGTAATGGTTATTAAAACAGTCCTACGTGGACCGATTGAAACGTCTTCCACGGAAAATCAAGGTCGCTCATTTAGATGAGGCAGCGCAAATCGATAGAACACCACTATCGAGTAGGGCGACCGGTCGCTCATCTCGACGAGGCAACATATCTCGACAGAACACCGGGCCTGCAAGTGCTCGAATAATCTAATGCACTTCCATCGAAACGCGCAGCTCACAGCTGTGAGCTGCTAACAGCCACATTTCCACAACACAAGGAGTGTCCGCAGGGGGTCCAAAGGGTCAAATGACCCTCTTGTGGGTCTTTTAGGTAAAAAGGTCAATTGACCCCTCCGTGGTAGTTCTAGTGTTAACAATTGACTCAAATAAGCATCGGCTGACTCGGGAAAGTGGCTAATTAAACTTTTAATCCTACATATTGCCCCTTTAATATGAAGGAACGTGTTGTAAATTGCTGTTCCTAGAATGGTAATGACAAAGTCGAATGTATCACTTAAAGAATATTAAAAACTTTTCAATGACTACAGTGTTCCACCGGTGGAAGATTATGGGGCTCCATGATTCTTACTCTGGAAACATTACACATTACTTTACTACAGTGGTCTCCAATCATTTTTCTCCAAGGGCCAAATTATGAAGAGCAAGTGAGGCTGCGGGCCAAACCAATGCCCCAACCCAATGAGAAACAATATAAATGTCTGGACAGAGAACAGATTTTCGCTCTTCCGTTTGAACTTCTTGTCAATGTCTGTGATGAGACTGTTATCATAAGACCTAACTCTCTGTGAATGCTTTGGAGAGATATGAGTCACTGAAGTTTCAGTGGTCGCAAATCACAGACATCTATGCTTTCATTTGTTCTCTCCTCAAGGCAGGCCAAATGTTTGCCATGCCCGAGCCGGATTTGGCCCACGGGCATTTGTTTGGAGACCAAGGCCTTAATACATAGTATTGTTTTAAATGCAGATTGACATGTTGGTCTATGCCAGCCCTATTCAACTGGCGGCCTGAGGGCCATGTGTAACCCACATGCTTCCCAGATGTGCGCCCAAGCCGTCTGTCTCAGAGCCACGATGAGCAGTCACAGGGCGAACCAGCTCGGTCGCTGAGCCTTTCTGGGAAAAAGCCCAGGCATGAACAAATTAACAGTAAAAGAGATAGCCTGGCGACGCCATCCTATGTACTCCACCCAAAGATTTTGGTTCCGCACAGCCTCCAAGCTCGGTTCACTCATTGTTTAGCCAATCAACAAACAGTTGAGAGTGGTGATGCAGAATTCGCTGCGAAGTCTGTAGTAGGCAACGCCAGGGATGGGCAGTACTGCTATTACATCTAATTGAAATACATTTTGAAATACAAAATACTATTTTGTATTTGTATTTCATATAAGTGAATTACACGTATTTGTATTTGGTATCAAAATACTTTCCTCCAGTATTTTGTGTATTTCACAAAACTACAAAATACAAATACTTTGTTCTAAAGAATGTTATTACACAATATGAACACAAGATGGTGCTGTAGGTTAAAAAGTATATGAATGCCCCTAGCTGAATTGGAGGCATATGCTTGGATTTTTTAAGCCTTGACTACACAGGAAGTTCAATTTGGTTCAAGGTGAGTGGCTAATCATTTAATAATAATTCCTCAATTACGTGTTAATGTTTCCCCCATGTCAATCAAACTTGCTTTCAGTTTGCCATTTAGGGCCTTTTGTGTAGAATTGAGTGTTTTAAAACTAGCTGTAGGCAAAGTGCGTTCCAATATGCAACCTTGCTTCCTCCACTTCTGCTTGTGGCCTCGTACCAGTAAGTAATATGTCGTGATGACATCACTGACACCAGCATTATATTTAAATATCTCACAAAAGGTCAATTTTAAAGTCTTTTTCTCATTTGCAATTGGGATGGTGAATGAAACAGTCCCGTAAAAGTTGTGGCTAGGCTGACAGCTGGGAAACTTAATTGTTTTCTCCACGGAGGATGGGCCAGGAGGCGGGACGAGGCCACAAGCACAAGTGGAGGAAGCAAGGTCGCATATTGGAATGTACTCATAGAGCCAACCAGTATAGTTGCAATACCCACTCTGGCCACCATGCTATAGGGAGCGCAGTTTCAATGAGCAGTATAGTTGCAATACCTACTTTGGCCACCATCCTATAGTGGACTTTTTTTTTAAAGCACTTGTATCTCTACTTTGTCAAAGAAATTATTGCTATTCTTATGGCACTGACATGTTAATTGACAAATTAAGTCAAGAGTGAAGGGTGACCAGTTGAGAGATGTTCTCATTTGCAGGCGTCATAAACCGGCCCCATAGCCAACGTTGGAATTTGAAGCTGTTTGAAAAATTAATTATGATGACAGCCTACAGTATATCTCCCTTATATAGTATTATTCAACTTTTTGGTCTTGTGTTTGTATGTCATCGTCAGTATTTTTGCACAAGTTGTATGCATGTATGCTATTGCTGCAACATGAATTTCCCCACTGGGATGATAAAGGGCATACATACTTATTTGTTTTCTAACCATCATTTCATTTCTCAGAATTTAATTGTTCATTTAATTTCATTGTGTAAGTCAAATTGCTAGTTTTTGTACACAATGTTTTTTGTTGTATTTTGAGGGTATTTTTTTGTGTTGAAAATACAAAATATTGTATTTCGATATTAGATACTGTTACAGTTATGTATTTTGTATCTTATTTGTAACATTTTTTGCTGGGTATTTTGTATTTGTATTGAAAATACATGTAACTGTATCTTTGCCCATCCCTGGGTGACGCTATTCACACTTTTGTTTTGTTATTTGTATGCTTTTGCGACACTATCGTAGCAGTCGCACAATATGAGTTTTAATTAGAATTCGAAACCAATGAATTTAAATGGGAGAGTAAGGCCAGACCATCTAACACCCTGCGTGAAGACGGATTCCTCTTAGCTTTTGCCAGACTGTTTGACGGAGTCAACAGTCGACTTTGCCCAGGCAATAAAAGAGGCGGCTATTCCGACACTTTTTAGGGGTTAGGGTTAGGGTTAGGGTTAAAGTTAGGGATGTCGGAATAGCGGCATGTAGGAATAGCGGCGGACGGTGGAAAACGTGTCGGTATTCCGACAATAGACATTAACGTCGGAATAGCGACATGTCGGAATAGCGCCACGTAACCCCATAAAAGAGGTACCATGCACAGGACAATAACAGTCCCAAAATCCAACGGAGAGGGGTCCAAAACCCGCCCTGGCTCAGGCTAGCTTCCTGCTAGCCACTCACTCCGCTTGAGCCGACTGTCCAAAACCGCAGGCCCCCTTTGACCTCTGCGTAACTCCTTTCGTGGCTCCGGGGATGCCAAGATCAAGCGGCGTCCTTATGTGGTGTGAACGTGTTAGGAAGTGTATTGGATTAGACAGAACACTAACAGTAAAATCAGAGGAACATGTTTAGAAGGTGGTCTGATGTGAAAAGTACCATTACCACGTGTTAGGGATGGCTGAAAATGCGCTGCCCAAACTTGAGTTGAATAGATGTATGCGGTGTGATCACAATGGGAATGGTTTTCTCCTTTGTTCCTCTTGATTTTATAGTTCAGCTGTCGGGGACTATGGTAAACCAGGGCTCCTCATCGTGGAGTGATGTGAATTACCTGAATACAAGAGTGAGTACAATCCTGTTTGAATGAGTGTGGCATACCTACAGTACATATACTGTATGAACAGTAGTAGACTGATCTGTATATTTGTTGATTTATCAAAAAAACAAAACTCTATGAATTCTACTAACTTCTCACTGGCATGTTTTAGGTGGATACAACTTTTCAGAGAGTGAATGGATTTGAGATGCTCACAACTAGGTAAGAAACCAGGGGTCTAGTACAGGGGGGTAAAGTGTGACTCACCAGGTGTGAGTCACCAGGGCCCCATGTATATAGGGGGCCCACACAGTGTTTGATTTATGTGGATATACTGTATGGCTGGGGGGTGTCCATTGCAGCCAATGGAACATAGGGCCCACAATTTGCTGCTACGCCCCTGTAAGAAACTGATCATTGAAACGGATCACTGATCACTGTGATGATTGATTTGGTTCACCGTTGAGCACTTCATGTCCTTTGTGTTCTCAACAACCATTGGGGAGCCCTACTGTTTCTATTCTATTCATTTTCTACCTTGGAGACAAGATTTAAAAAAAAACCACCATACTACTCTGCAACACAGTGGTATCCTGTATGGTTAAGTCGAAATGTCAAGAATATACTCAAAATATCAAGAATGAAACGGAAGGCAAATGTCGAGATTGAAGCTGACATGGTGAGATCAAAGTCGCCATTTCAACATTCAACTCAAAATGTCAATAATATAGTCGCAATCAAATGTCGAATGTTTCGGATATCTGCAACCGCAGCATCTATGGCCCTAATACTTGTACACTGTATAGATTGCCTAGATTGTTTACAAACATTCATGCTGTGAGGCCCTCCTCGCAAGATGCGAAACAGCCAATCGTGTGAGCGCATTGTTTGAGCGACAGCAATTTCCAAACAGTCAGAGGTTGCAGAGCGATCCTCACTCAGCTGTGCGCGCAGACAGGAATGTTTGTATACAAGAAACCTATGTATATACTCGTAATACTTATATGGGTAGATGACAGTTAGTTAGTTACACGTCTCGTCATGTCTACCCATATACTTATACTACTCATATATACTACCCAGTATATACGTACAGTATGTCCTGACTTTGTCACCTCTTCCTACTTTACCCAGCCTAAAAGACGGGATGAATGCTGAGTTTGAAGTGAAGCTCTGTGCAGTGTTTAAGACTGCCACTCTCACGTCACTGATTAAGAGCTTGGAGTCTGAACTGACTGCCATCATAACCGTTGAAGCCACAGGCAAGTGCTCTGCAACAACCCACCCACATCTGACCATTGGCCATTGGTACACTGTGTAGTATTTTTAATGGTTGATTTCCAGGATTCGTGCTGCCCCTTCACAAACGTTACCTTTGTTCAAGAATTCTTACCACCACCACAAAATTCTAAGTATGGCTTATTCATTATGACGGAAAAGATCCACCTTTTCATGTATGAAAAATGCTTACATAACCACACCAGACATCCAGATCGTTTGGTCACACTGTTGGACTGTCAACGATAGAGAAACTGGAAGGCTTTCTCTGCAAAACATCTCTTTGATTCGTGCTACCAGTATGATCAAATAAAACAGATCAAAAGAACATTTAAAAAAGTACATGGCCTTGTTGACACTTGAGACGTATCAAATGAAGGAATGTGGAATGTGGAGATTATTATTACCCTATCTACCGTATGTCACAACCAGGACCGCTGCTAAGGTTTTGGAGGTCCTAAGCATAACTGGTCAGGAGGCCCCCCTCATAATTAAATAGCAATAATTGAAAATCTCGAATTGAGTAATGGAATACACAATTCTTAAAGAATAAAAGGATGGGCCTTTTGATAACTAATATACATATGTTTTATAATGTAATACAATATTTTTTCAAGATGTTTATTTAGCCAATCTCAGTTTAGGAGACCCCAATTTTGGGGGCAAAGTGGTTGAGGCCCTAAGCACTATGCATGCTCTGCTTATGCCTTGCAGCGGCCTTGGTCACAACGGTGCTTATGAACAATACATCAATTACAGCAATGCACTGTATGTAGCAGTACGTTCAGTTCTTGCACAGGTTTCTGTTGGGACATACAGTATACATACTGATACATTCATGCAGACTTCAAAAGGTTGTCAAAATAAAGTGGTAGCCATGGTGTCAACTGGGGTTATATGCTGACACATAACAGCCCAGATTGTGCTATTTAGCCCATTGTGTCCTGGAGCGACATATACGCTGCATTCAAGTTCTTGAGATTTTAGCTGTTTTATTAAAAATCTAGGTATGTTAGAGCTGAATGAGCACATTCCAGTGCAAAATGAAAGTTCTAGCTTTTAAATGCAACTCATGTCATGTTTTTAGCTGTTTTATTAAAAATCTAGGTGAGTTAGAGCTGAATGAACACATTCCAGTGCAAAATGAAGGTTCTAGCTTTTAAATGCAACTCATGTCATGTTTTTTATGTGCTTTGGAGGCTGAGATATTATAAAGATATATATAAAATGGGTTAAAGCTTGTTCCGTACATCGGGCACAGGATAGTAATTAACATGACATCTTTGTGTAACCTTATCAGTGTGTGTTCATCTCCCTCTCAGGATTGGCTGTGATGGTTGCACCTGATGAGACACCTGTGGAGTACAAATCAAAACAGACTCTTAGTTGTTCTATAGACGACGACACACTCAACACATGCGAATGGTTTCTCACAAAACCCGGCAAGTCAACAGCGCAGCTCGGAAACGGGACGCAAGTGGTAGTTGGTGCCTCCAGCTGTGAAAACTCCACTACACTTACACTGAAGGAGACAAGAGGCGTATGGGATGGTATGTTGATGTGCTGTGTGCTGTAAACAGTAAAACCTGCCCAAAAAGTAGTCTAGTCAGTGCCTCTTTTCCACTGCAGGTTTTCTGGTAGGCCTACAGCTCGACACAGCGCGACTCAGCCGCCAAAGTGGTGTCCAAGTCACACTGTGTCGAGCTGTAGGCCCACCAGAAAATCTGCAGTGGAAAAGAGGCATAGTAGTCCTTAAGAGACCGGTCATGGTGGCGAGACCAGTCTCAAGACCACTTTTTTGTGCAAAATCATGTACTATGTATTACACCCTTATTCAAATGCAACCGCTGCATACGCAACATTTTAAAAGTTATTTTCTTGCACTGTCGGCTTCTATTTTTCTTAAACTAGGAGGCCTATATAGAATATATACATTTGCGTATGCATGGATTCAATTGACCCCTTTGGAAGTTACATCGTCACTGGCTGTGCGTGCATTGTTGGCTCAAACACACACACACACAGACAGCGCAGACCCTGAAAAGAGAAGACATACCATCCTGAAGTGTGTACGGTTGTGAATAATAGAGATCCTAAAAAGCACACGTGTTACGCTATTCCAAAAGGGAAAAGGCTGTTTCAGAAGCATAGGAGATGTCTGTGGTCACAAGCAATTACCGACTGGACAGAGGACATCATCATAAGTGCCTGTGTTTGTGGCGCCCACTTCATGTCTGAAGTTATAGTGACCATCCATTTTCTTATCTCGGAAAAAAAACACCTGCTCTAACAATGCGCGCGCAGCCCGATTATGTCACATCTGTGTACAAACAGTAAATGTGTCTATGTCAGTGATACTCAAAGTGTGGTCCGGGGACCACTGGTGGTCCGCGACAGAGCTCATGTGGTCCTCAGCGGGATTTCTACTTTTCCAAGACAAGCTAGCTGTAGGCTATATTTGTAACATTTTCATATTTTCAACTCAATAGGACAGGCTTGTAAATGTGAATAAAAAGCAAGTGATCTGCATCAAAATTAGCAATGCCAAATTAGCACCCATCAACTGTCAGTTCAGTTGATAGGTGGTCCCTGAACATTTTTGCGGGGGACCAAGTGGTCCTTGGTCTGAAAAAGTTGAGAAACACTGGTCTATGTGGATTCAACCAGTTGTTCCGCTAGTCTGATTTGGGTCTCGCCCTCTCTTGGTCTTGGTATGGACTTTGTCTTGGGCTTGGCCTGGGCATAGAGGTAGAAAATAACACTAGAGAGGACACAGCAATTTGCGACAGCACTGGGAAATGGCAGCTGGAGCTTCCCAACTTCCGTAGGTAGTGTAGGTAACTTCAGGCAATGCAAGTCAATGGAGAACACGCCCACCCCTGTCAAGAAATTGACTAAAACTGTGTAAATATGAAGTATAACTTTAATCAAAGACCAGATTTGAAATGTCAGGCTAAATATCTACTTAAATCATATGAGTCGATAAAATACATTTAAAAATCAAATAATATATTTTATGAACATAATTAGCAACACACTTCAACAACAATTGTCCTTGTATAGTGTGTTGATGGACATTTTCACATGATTAAGCCATTTTTGACAGAGGTGAGCCTCGTTCTCCGTTAATTTCCATTTCTCTGATCTACCTACAGATAATGGCCGCTACAGATTGCCGTAAAAAGGGGGGCGGGGTCCTCTCTAGTGTTATTTTCTACCTCTATGGGCCTGGGCCTTGACCCTCCATTCTTGGTAATGTTTTGGTCTTGAACTAAGCAATCTCGATTACATCACTGCCAAACAGTGTGCCTTTGTGGTTTACTCCTCATGTCTTTCATACTAACACTACTGATAATTTTATGCTATATATTCAAAAAATTCTTTAAATAAAATGAACTAGGTTGTAGGCCTTTGCAGGCTGAATATGTTGTATTTTCACTGGTAAAACGAACAGTGTTTTTAAAAGCCAAGGCATGTATGCAAAAACCAGAGATGTGTGGTACAGGTTTTGAACATACCTGTAGTGGCAGATGTATAGACGCTGAATAGGTTGTGTGATATAAAATCTAGTGTAGGGAGTTAGAATTTAATTTTCTGATAGGATTTGCTGTTTCCCATGGTATCTTCCTGCCCTGCTTGCAGTATGTAACAATAAGCAACCAACAATGCAAATCATTTTAGGCGTTATCAATAATTAGGATGCGTTTCTTAACAGCATTGTTGCTCTCTAAGTTAGCAACTTAACTGGTTGCAATGCAATTTCCCATAGGCAACCGAGTTGCTAAGTGGGAGCAACAGCCCTTTTGAGAATCTCATTTGTTTTTGCCCATGTATTTGCTGTACTTCTCACAGATAACTAAGTGCTAGCCTGCCTGCTTTAGGAAATATAATACAAACATCTTAAAGCACATAGGCCAAAGACTTTTCCCTCTCAACGTGTTATTTTGTATTTTATATATTGTAGTGTATAATATTATATTATAGGCCTATTATATCATATATATCATATATCATATCATATCATATCATATCATATCATATCATATCATATCATATATTTTATTTTTAAATATAGGCTTATATACATGCAAGATCTCGGACGGCACGGTTTTCCAGAAGGCCTCCCAGAACCTGAGCATTGCAGTGCTGCCGGACGCGATCACCATCAAAAGTGTCCCGCAGACAGCGGACTGCACAGGCAAAGGCGTAACTGAGGTCACTGTCAAGTGTGGAATTCTGCCACCTGCTAACTACACCGTCACTGTGGATGAAAAGCCTGTGAAAGCAAGCACAGGTAAGAACATCTCTCAGTGGTGATGGTTGTGCGTGAAGAGCCTTTATATAGTGTATCATTTTGAGTTTAGTTTTGGTGAATGGCCAGACAGACATACAGAGACCTTGATGGGTCCAGTGACCCACACCAACACTAAATTCGAAAACAAATTACATTAAACTTGCACAGAATTAAAATATTTTTAAAGTAGTGCAGTAGGCAGTACACCTTACGTGCCCACTATCATACAGTATAGTATCATACAGTATAGAGTATATGTATGTAAGACAATGATTCAGGATCACATGATTCCTAATTGTTCTTTGACATTTTTAGATGACACTTCTGAGGAGAAAATTTGGTTCTCCCAAAAAAAAAGTATAACATGTGCTCCAGGGGAAGTTTCTACTTCATGTAAATTTGAAAACAGCCTGTCGCAGTTTGAAGTGGCAACCTTAAACATCCCGGTTCTCCTCCGTAAGTAGCACCATAACAATACAAATCTGACTGTTTTGGGGGTGCCGTGATGCAAATGCGATAACATACCCACCAGTTGTCCATGGGTACCTAGGTTCTTCAAGTTCGGCCTGGGTCATTTCCCAACCCTAGCCTGGGTCTCTCACTGCACTTGTCTCCGGTCACCCACTTCACTGATTTTGTCATTTTAAAAATCAAAGACTTCTTTGCATTTCAATGTGCGCATGCTATGCCTAAATTACTGTTTCATTGTTTAATTTCTTATCAAGCTTCAGAACTTTTTTGTGAAAATGACCAAGATTGGCCAAAGACCAAAGCAGACGAAACAGCGACTGGGCCTTGTCCACCCGGCAAAATTGGCAACATAAGCCGTCCGTGTAATGACCTCGGTGAATGGGAACTTCAGATGGACTTCTGTGTCAGTGAGTCCATTCAGAAGTTGAGCTCCTCTGTTGAGGTGGGTTTACGAACTCAGGCATTTGACATTTGAACACAACATACGTAGATGCCTGAACCTCTCACGCCTAGTCTTATCCCTTGCAGGTTCCACAGCTTTGTGCTTTGTGTGTGACTGCACTAACGGCATTCTGCCCTTCAAAGGCAACGTGCAGCAGTATATTCTGATAAAATTGAGTTTAGACTCAATTTAGACTTTTGGAAAATTGTCTTCATTACACCTCCTTCACTGGATCTTGTGACAAAGCCTTATGGTCCAAATGTGTCCCGTTTTAGAGATATTGCTATGACAAATTTGCAGCAACCACAAGTACCAAGGCTTTGAAGGCATTTTTCTCAGTTTCCATGTTGGCATAGTTACTGCGTTTTGCCTTTGTAGGGCAGTGTTGTTCCAGAGACTGTGCCCCGTACCCTCATGCAACCTAATGTGTCATTTCAGAACTTCAAACTTGGATTAAACGCCACACCAGCGGTTGCGGGGGAAATATTTTCTGGTTTAAAAAACAGCAGTTCCTCAGGATCCAACATGAGCCTTGGTGACATTGCAGCCTCCATAGACATCCTGGATGGCATGGCTCTTGCCTCCGAAGTCATCCCTTTACAAGACGACTCAATGATGGGAGTGAGTAGAAGCCTCATAATGCATGCCGTTCCGCCAATGGAACACTGCACTAGTCATTGAAAAGATGTAGCCTCTTTGTGCAGATGGGGTTGCCGGCGGGCCTATTCACTATTTGCTGAAAATACTCAACTACATCATAACAACATTGCTATGACATAAAGGAGAGTCTTAAAGGGACACTGTGTGAGATTTTTAGTTGTTTATTTCCAGAATTCATGCTGCCCATTCACTAATGTTACCTTTTTCATGAATACTTACCACCAGTATCAAATTTTAAGTATTCATTATGACTGGAAAAATTGCACTTTTCATACATGAAAAGGGGGATCTTCTCCATGGTCCGCCATTTTGAATTTCCAAAAATAGCAAATTTTAGCTCCAAATATTACTGTACTTGGGCCATACTAGAAAATATTTGCTTATTACTTAGTAAACTTTCATGTAAAGATCAAATTTGGCAATAGGCAGCCCAATTTCAATAAGCAGCATAGTTGCAGTACCTTTTTTGACCATTTCCTGCACAGTGTCCCTTTAAGTAACAGATTAAGACATAGTCATTACAATTTTGGTGACAGTAAGGTTATGACATAGGCTCTGCGCTAAGGGGGTTAAGACTATGGCAGTTAAGACGGTTAACTGCCATAGTCACACTACTATGGCAGTAAGCAGGGCCTTCAGTAATACATCACGACTTGCTCATTGCCCTTCTGGTAACAGTAAAGCTTAGCAGGGGCCATGCCATAATGAGCTAAGCTCTTTTTTGGCTAGCATATTAATTTTGGCTAGCTTAATTACATTTTTGCAACATATCATTGCTGTAAATTATGACAGTGCTCTGAAATTGCTTTTATATGTGTTGAAATCTCATGACATCTTGGGGAAATGGCTGGATTTTTTTGTTTTTTCAGAACTTTATTGATTCTGCCAGCAATGTCCTAACCACATCATGGACAAACAACACTGAGGTTTTACACAGAATTTCCACAAACTACATTAAAGCAGTCGAGGGCTTGGTAAAAAACATCAAAGTCAATGAAAGCAAGGGATACAACTCCTCAGAAATTCAACTCCAGGTCTGTGAAGATAACGATGTCTGTAACAGTTCGATCTTTGGTGTGGAAATGTCGCTGTCAACAACAGCACACCAGTCCAAAGTATTGGCATTGAGGAACCTCTCAGACCGACTGCCAAGTAAAGTAAATGGTACCGAGTTCTTAACCTTAAACGACAGCATTGTTCTCTCAGCCACTCTCGAAAATGCCTCAGACCATAAGGCAAACATCACCATGATGTTTCCTTTCAACAACACTGCAGGCCCCCCCAACGCCACATTCCAGTGTGTTTTCTGGAACATCAACGAGAGCACCTGGTCGTCAGAGGGCTGTGTGACGGAGAAGGACGAGGACGACAACATTGTGTGCAAGTGCAACCACCTGACCTCCTTCTCAGCGCTCATGGCCAAAAACCCAGAGGACCTGGACGGCTTACCCTTCCTGGACGAACTCACTTACATCGGCCTCGGTGTGTCCATCTGCTCCCTCATCGTCTTCCTCATCATCGAGAGTGCTGTCTGGGGTGCCGTCACCAGGTCCAACCTGTCCCATTTCCGCCACACGTGCCTGGTCAACATCGGCGTGTGCCTGTTGATAGCAGACTGCAGCTTTCTGGCCTCAGCTTTTCCCAAGGAGTTGGGATCGCTCACCTGCCTCCTCATGGTGCTTGCCAAGCACTTCTTCTTCATGGCCATGTTCTTCTGGATGCTGTGCCTCGGCATCATGCTTCTCCACCAGCTCATTTTCGTCTTCAGTCCACTCCGGAAGAAGGTCTTCATGATCCTGGCCTTCACCATGGGTTACGGCTGCCCGTTGCTCACGGTAGGCGTCTCGTATGTGTACTACGATCGGGTGCCGGACAGCGACTACCACAACCCAGATTCGTGCTGGCTCAACTACGAGGGTCCCATGAAGGGGTCGCTGCACGCCTTCCTGTTCCCCGTTGGCGTAATCACACTGATGAACTTGGTCTCCATGGTGGTGGTGATTGTGACTCTGCTCCGGCCCCAGGTGTCAGAAGGCAAGGCAGACGACAAGCAGACTCTGAAGAGCATCCTCAAAGCCGTAGTCTTTCTGACACCCGTCTTTGGTGGAACGTGGCTCCTTGGATACTTTGTGTTCTCAGTGGATCCTAAGACAAATACTGGGATATTAGTGAACTATGCTTTCACCATCGTGAATTCTCTTCAGGTATGTGGACTTTTGCTTCTTGATTGACTTCATCTGTGTGTGTGTGTTTTTTTTAGAATATTTTCTATGTGGTCTTGAATGTTGTTTTTATCTGTACTTGCAGGGGTTCTTCATTTTAGTAACAGGATGTCTTGGAGAAAAGAAGGTAAATAAATACTGTTTTCTCCAGTGAAATACACTTATTATAAGGTGTTGTTGTAGCATGACTGCAGTAACATCCCCGATCTTCTGGTTCCAATTAGGTCCGAGATGAGTTTCTAAAATGCATTATGCCTCCGGTGAGTCCCTCACTAACAACAAAACCTATTCTTCTCTTCTAATTGCACATTCAAGTTTGTTATCAAGAATATAATCTCTTATGAATTATTGACAGAATTCCACGAGAAGTGAGAGCAAGCGAAACTTGACATCGTCATCTTTGAAGAAGTAATGCCAGTGAAGGTAAATTCTGGACATTTTGTATGAGTAGACATTCATTGAAAAATTGAGTAACTGACTCTAGAGCACAAGAGTTACCTGAAGATGTTATTGCTAAAGACTTGTAGACAGTGTAAAGAGAGAGGTCAACCCAGCGTTCAGGTGTGTGGAAAAAATGTCCAAAATGGTGCTCTAGGGGTTAGGAAATCCAGAATTAGGAAAGCAGAAGGTCCCAGGCACTCAGAGGTAACTCAGTCCCTCCTTCTTCGGACTGAGTTACCTCTGAGTTCCTGGGACCTACTGCTTTCCTACTTGTAGAGTCAGTGTTTTACCCTCTTCAGTTGAAAACTATAGCAAGTGTAAAGAGTATCATTTGACCCAGAGACGGATTATGACTCGATGGGCCCCTGGGCCAGACAGCAAAAAAATCAAAAGTTACCTCACTTTAATGCTGAATAAAGCTTAATTCCACTTTGAAAATGTCATGTAAACACTTCACAATTAAATTAAATTAAATGAAAGTTCAAAGTAAACTCGGCGGAACTAATTCATTCGGCGTTATTAATTCGGATTTTAAAGGTGGGGTTGCAGGTTAACCATCTTAAGAATATGTACTATTATGAAATCACGTTGGGGGCTCCCTAGGCTCTATATGAGTCTATGTAGAACCTTAGAGGGAGTTCCCCCAACGTGATGTCATACCTACAACCCCACCGTTAAAACGTAAGGTAAACGTAGTGACTGATATACAGTATTTTACTGTGCAGGTGTCTCAGCATCAAGATCTTCATGGCAGCCCAGATGAGATCAGAGGAGAGCCATGCAGGAGGAGCTGCTGGATGGAAAGAAGACGTTTCATGTGATCCTGCAGAGCCAGCCACCACAAGAGAAACATTGGCACTCCAGTGTACACTAGAGCAGTGGTTCTTAACTTGAATAGTGTTGGGCCCCACAATTTTCCATGGCCATTACGTTGGGACCCAATATTTTGTTGAGCCCTCCGGAATCTGCAAATAATTATCAAAAAATATATCCATGCATTTGATAATATGCATCAGAATTTGCATTGTATTTCTGACATATGACTTGTCTTTCTAGTTGAGATGAGTCTAAAATATGTTTCACTCTCTCTTCAACATCACAATAATTTATTCATTGCCTTCTGCATCTTGTTTTAATACATTTTTACACCTCAGCTCCGCGACCCACCCAGGACCCCCCTGTGACCCACTTTTGGGTCCTGACCCACCAGTTAAGAAACGCGGCAGTAGAGCGCCTTGTAATGTAAAATATCAGTGTATGTATACAATATTATAGCTGTACACCAGTGGTGTAGTCTACTTTTATGTGGTGGGTCCTATATACTGTATATTTGAGCATTTTTTGAGGTGGGTATACTGTACATAGGCCTAGTTGTGCTATTCTAAATAATTTTAGGAGGGTATACTAACATCCCTGACATTTTGAGGTGGGTATACTGCGTATACCTGCGTTCTACGTAGACTACACCACTGGTGTACACTGAAATGTAATTTACAGCAAAGGCTGGAGAGAGATATGTCATTTTTGTGTTATAACATTTGTAAACTTAAATTAATTAAATGAATGAATGGAAACAATAATGTAATTTAGTAACATGTGACTTCACTGCACTAAGAACACTTTGAGTGTGAAAATAGCTTCTTACTGCTTACTCACTGATATCACATATAAATAGTTCTAATAATTTGTATGTTAAGGTGATCTCACTAACTAATTCATTTTATGGTCATGTTTTGTAATCTGCTTTTGTCAGCATAACTGGAAAGATGAGACTTTAGATGAACATTTGTTGTATTGCATTTCCCTTTAACACAGGTTTTAGCAGTATATTATATGTGCAATAAAATATTATTGAAATGATGTGAATTTGGGCAACATACATATTAGCAATTACCACCCAGAAATGTTCTACTACACTATGCATTTAAGAAATGAACATGTCAGATTGGTCAGTAGTGTAAGTTCTAATTTAGTCATTAATTTCCTACACGTTATATTTCATATAAAACTGTACATAGTCTTTCAGGGCTGGACTGTGCTTTATAGTCCAGGGGCTCATGCTGTTGTTTTGTTTTGTTTTGGGGTTTCCTGAGGGACTGGCCCACAAGATAGAGGGGGTAATGTTAGGCAATTGTTCCACCTTCAAAATAGATAGTGGACTGAGCCCATCCGGATACAGTATGAAAGACAAGTGGATTGTGTAAGTTTATGTGTGAGAGGCCAGTCAAGGCCAAATATGCTCAGGGGCCTTTTTTGATCGCAGTCCAGTACTATAGTCTTTCCAAATATGATAGTCAAGGTGGTGGGGGCCTGGGGTTAGCAGTGTCAGAGATATGTGACTGAATCACTACGTTTAGGCCTACATGATGTTTTTTTAATTCAGAACTAATAATTCAGAATTAAATAGTTCTGTTGAGTTTGCTTTGATCTTTCCTTTAATTCCGAAGAGGTGTTTACATGATGTTTTCAAAGTGGAATTCAGCTTTATTCAGAATTGAAGTCAGCTAATTCCGAATTAAAATGTCTCATGTAAACGTAGCCTAGCCACTGTACTACATAGCCTACTTATGTCAAAATCCCCTGCCCACAGTACATGAAAGGGTGCTAGCTCCAAGTGAAATGAAGATCCCCTTCCTGCCACCCGCTTTGCCCCCCCCCCACCACCACCACCAGTCACTCGAGTCCTTTATATTAGCCCAATACGACTTTGTTGCTGTCGACCAACATTGACGAAGCACGTGAGCGAGAACTTGTTGTCACAATGTGGGTATTATTAAATACAGCGCATTTAAAGTCGGCCACAAATATGAACGACACGATGAGCTCGCCCCAGTTTGCTCTACTAACACACCACGTGTGAGGAGTGGGGGGACAGGCAGTGAGGAGGAGCTGAAGTGGGGACCTGCGCAAACTTGTGTAGAGGTGAATGAGTTGTTAAGTACATTCGACATGACATCAACGCAGACATGCACATGCATACAGCAATGCACCCTGGATGAAAATGCTGCATGACGGTTAGATTTCCTGTCAAACTTCGAAATTTCGTCGACGTTGCGTTGACGAGGTGACATGTCACATGGTGTAAAACTATCGCGGGATGAATGCGGCTGCAATCAGATCTTGCAACCTCTGCAGTTGCTTATCCCCTTCAACGCTCATCGGCGGACTGCCTCCGAGGTCACGCACCCATGAACTGGTTGGTCAACAACTCACTCACGTGTGTATATGGGTCTTGTCTCACACCTCTACACAGGTTTGCGCAGGTCCCCACTTCAGCTCCTCACTGCCTGTCTCCCCACTCCTCACTCGTGGTGTGTTAGTAGAGCAAACTGGCGCGAGCTCATCGTCTCGTTCATATTTGTGTCCGACTGTAAATGCGCTGTTTTTAATAACACCCTCGCTCACGTGCTTCCGTCAACGTTGGTCGACAGCAGCAAAGTCGTACGGGGCTGTTGACCAACCAGTTCATGGGCGCGTGGCCTCGGAGGCGGTCTGCAGGCGAGCGTTGAAGGGGATAAGCAACTGCAGAGGTTGCAAGATCTGACTGCAGTCGCATTCATCCCGCGATAGTTTGACACCATGTGACATATCACCTCGTCAACGCAACATCGCCGAAATTTTGAAGTTTGACAGGAAATCTAAACGTCATGCAGCATTTTCATCCAGAGTGCATTGCTGTCTAAATGGGCATGCATGCGTTGACAACTACTCGAATGCACTTATCAGTCCCTAGTCCGGATATGAGGATCTGCTTTATCAGCCTGCAACAGCACCGCACAACACACTGATCCACCAGAAGGGGCCAGTGAGCAATCACACTGGAGCACAGAGGAACTCATGAGTCTCACCTGTTGAAGTGGAGGCCGTTTAGTTAACGCCGTACCGGTAAGGAAGTGACAAAAGCACCAGACTTTGCATGGTGTTTCTTTAGGACATATGTTGTGATTTTAACCTTAAAATAACTTTCAATAACTATACAATATGTCATATGTTGTACAATGCATTACATTGTAACATTATAGGCTACTTAGCTAACAATGTTAAAACTAAGGGCCATCTCAAGTTTGCTCCACAATGCTGTTAGGCCATAATATAGCCTACATTACGGATTGCCTGTTTTCAGAACAATTCTGTCCTATTCCCTTACAGATATGCTGCCAAAGGTTTACTAAGCAAACAATATATGAATTTACATTTTGCTTCCTTGAAATATCTCGAGAAAGTGGTCAGAAAATGGTCAAATGCGGCACATAGACAGGAGCTGCTGAAAAAACGTGGTCTTTGGTCCTGCTAAGGTTTTCGCAGGAGGTTACTTTATTAACCAGAAGGCCTACTGTGGTCTTTCTCAACAGGGGCGGTACAGCCCCCCAGGGGGCGTTGGGGAGCTCTAGGGGGGGCGTTGAGAAAGATACAGCTGAATGGGGGTGGTGCTTTGTTGCCATTGGGGGGCATTAATCCATTTATTTTTTTAATACTAAGGGTGGTGTTTTCAAGCTTATGATGAGGTCAAGGGGGCATTTGTTCGAAAAAGGTTGAGAACCACTGGAACAAACTTGGGACCATCTCAAATTTGGCTCAAAATTCAATATGGCGTCTGTTTTCTTAAAATTGCTGATTTCTCCATGCAGGTTTCAATAGATTACCTCTTTCAGCACTATTTTGTCTTACTGCCTAACAGACATGTTCATTCATTCATTCATTCAGTCAGTCAGTCAGTCAGTCAGTCAGTCATTGACTCACTTGATTAGGACAATGCACATTAATCAATTAATCGGAAAAAAATACTAATATAAATATGGGGGAGTCAGTATAGTTGCTAAATTACATCCGTTATCCAAAGGCAGGTAAGCAGAATAAAATAAACAACAAACAAACAATGAAGCATAAGAGAAGATATTTTATCGACACATTACACACACAGAGAAGAACAAAAATCAAAACAATGTTCAAACTATTAATGGTATCTTGTCTGGTTTGTTTTCAGACACTGTGACATGAACACCTTCAAAATCACCTTTAAACAATCTATCAGCATGTTTGCAAAGGCTGGCTGAAAAATAAATATTAAATACAGATTTTTCCACCTTATCCTGGTGGTGAGAAAATGATTAAATCGCACTGCATAAACAGGATACTGATGACAAAAACTGGCATATTATCCTGCAAAAATGTTCACAGTGGATTACTGTACTTGAGACGTAAGGGCGTCAAACTTGTAGCCAAAAGGTAGCCACCACGTTAGTGGGGGGAATAAGGTGCTGTTTCCACGTAGCAGGATATTTTTTAGCAGGGTATTTTTTTCTCCTGCTAGGTGTAAACGCAACATGTGGATAAAAAAAAATCCTCCATTGTAACAAATGCGTTTCAGACCCCTAAACAGGATATTTTTTTCTCCTGCTATTTTTTCTCCTGCACCAGGATTTTTAAATATCTGCTATGTGGAAACGGAAGGCCAAAACCAATGCAAAACCAATTCAAGCAGGAGAAAAAAATATCCACATATAAAAATATCCAGCTACGTGGAAACAGCACCTAATTAACCAGTGCTCTTCCCCATCCTCCTCCATGACTGAGGTACCCTGACCATGGTACCGTCCCATCGCACTGCTCCCTTTCGGGCGCCATTGAGGGCTGCCCCCTTGCATAGGTGAGGCATAAATGCAATTTCATTGTGTGCAGTGTGCAGTGAACACTTGTGTGTTGTGGAGTGCTGTGTCACAATGACAATGGGAGTTGGAGTGGAGAAAAAATTGTATGGGCTTATACATTTTCTGTATCAGCAGCAGAGGGTCCTGTGTAATGAGGTTGTCAAATCTTATGTATGTATCGTTTTTTACAGTGTAGGTGTTCTTTTATGCCACAGAGATAAACTACAGCATAGTTTAGTATGGGCTTAAATGAAAGACTGAAAGCTTTCCCGTGTTAGGTTTTCAACAAAGAAACTAGATTGTATAAGAACTATCACTCGGTTGAAAATGCATTGGCCACAGAGTAGTATGGGGCCGTAGGTTAAGGACACGGTGCGACGGTCAGTGGGTGTGACGCCATGATGATTAAAAATTCCATATGTCCAGTTGGATGTCCAGCCGTCAGTGTTCAGTTTGTGGCCAAATTAACTGCCGCTGTCAGTCAGCATTAATTGCGGGGGATAATTAAGGACAGCTGACAAAATTTCACTGTCTCTTATGCAGGGGCGTCACCAGAAATGTTGGTCCCTATGAAAGATTCGAATTTTGGGCGCCTTAAGGGCCCCTGTTAGTGCTTTTGGGCTCTCTTAAGGGCCCTTGTCAATGCTTGGGCCCTTAGAATTTGTAACATCTCCCCCCCCCTAGCGGCACCCATGGTCTTATGACCTGTTCCACACTTTATTGCACTTTACCATGCCTCCAGTAGGCCTACAGACCGTAGAAGAATGCAAGTGACTCCTCTCACAAGCAAGCCGTATTTTGCTATGATGACGTCAATAAGCCCTATCTCTAGTCTCCTTGGTTTTCACGGAGTAAAGCCCAAATGCAGCACACAACGACAGGAAGCGGTCAGGGGATTTATTTACAAACTCAAATAAAAAACTACAAACAGCACAAAAGTGTGTGAGAAGGAAAGGGATTTTTTTAAAAACCCATGTGGGGGGAAACTGTACACTGTGTACAACTGTAAAAACATAAACACTTACAAGGTTTACAGCCGTCTCAGAGGTTGACGCAACAGAACAAAATGACACCACACAGGACAAAAAAAACAAAGGGCTTAAATACACAGAAGACAAACCACAAAGGGGGTAACAAATCAGGGGTCCGTATCTCGAAAGCGTCTTTGCTAACAACGTTAGCAAAGTCCTTCGTAAGAGCGACTCAACTCTCTCTCGACAGCAACGCTCACCACTAAATCCAACGGAACGGTAAGACGGTCTTAAGACGGTTAGCAACGACAAGAATCGAGAAACGGACCCCAGAACAGGCATACAATGACAAGAGTCAAACAGGGTAACGAGAGGGGATAACAAGGGAATGGGAACAAAGTAAATAACATAGACAAGACAAGGCAACCAGAACCAGGAATGGACTGGCCATCTGTCATACCAGGCATTTCCCGGTGGGCCCTGCACCCTTGTGGGCCCCTATTTTCAGAAATGTTCATTGTTTTTAATAATTACTTGTTTTAACATTTCTGCAGGACCCACCAGTGAGTCAGTTCTTATGAGGGGTCCTATGAAGCCAAAAGTGGCCGGGTCCTATTTCTCCCCCAGCCCAACCCTGACTAGAACACATGTGAAAACAATGAAAGCCAATATGGCACAATGGGTGCATTCCAATATGCGGACTCCCATCCTCCACTTGCACTTGTGGCCTTGGGTTTCGCCAATGCCCCGCCTCCGTGGAGAAAACAACAACAAACAATAAAGTTTCCCTGCTGTCAGTGTGGGCGACTGTTCTTCATTCACCATCCCAATTGCAAATGAGAAAATGACATTAAAATTGTGCTTTTGCAAGGTATAGAATTAATTTTCTGTCGTCAGTGATGGCATCAGGAGGTCAAAAGCAGGCAAGTGAGCAAGGGAGGATGGGAGTCCACATATTGGAATCCACATAATGGGCAGTTATCAGAACGCAAGGCACATGGAACAGAAAACTAACAGGACACAGAAAATGATCAAAACTAGGAACAGGTGTAACGAGGGCCCTGTGAGGCAGAAATGGGGGGAGGGGTCCAGAACATGACAAGTAAACACAGGGGCACAGTGACGAGACGAAAACATAAACAACAGCAAATTAACAGCAACATGAACAGCTTAAAGATCAGCTTAAAGCATGAAAGTTGGAAGTTCAATCCCCAGCATGAGGATAACCTTTCATTCTTTCATGCTTCCTGGAACATGGTATGAAAATGTTGGTTGATTCATTTGTTTTTTTTTATTTTTCAGAAAGTGCGGTCAACTCCCAACTGTTTTTACAAGGTCTTCGGGTGCGAGCAAACAGCAAAGTTCATATTAAGTAAAGCCAAAACGTCTGTCTGTTTGTCACGCTAACCCACTAGAATAAAATACGAGAATTACACCCGAGAGTGCGGCTTTTCTACTTGCCACCAGACACATGAAAGTTTCAATTAGCAATATTTTCAAATTTATTTGAGAGCCAAATGACAAAGTTGTTTAGGTGAAGCAGGGCAATGTTTCGGCTGCTGTGGTCTAGAGGGATATAGCCTCAAAGATCAGAGGGTCGGGTCGGATCTTTCAAGTTCAAATTCTGTATTACCAATAAAAACTAGACTGCATTTCTGCAGAGAAAATGCTGTTAGTATGTTTGCGGCTCATGCATATACAAATGCACTGCTGCCCACTTACGCCCACACAAGGAAGAGAGCGAGCACACATACTGTGTAATACACACGGACAGAGAGAAATTTCATTCTATGTGGTTGTGTGTGTGTGTGTGTGTGTGTGTGTGTGTGTGTGTGTGTGTGTGTGTGTGTGTGTGTGTGTGTGTGTGTGTGTGTGTGAGAGAGAGAGAGAGAGAGAGAGAGAGAGAGAGAGAGAGAGAGAGAGAGAGAGAGAGAGAGAGAGAGAGAGAGAGAGAGAGAGAGAGAGAGAGAGAGAGAGAGAGATGAATGTGTGTGTGCACATGTATGGAGATGTTTCATGTGCTTAAGTGCATTTCAGCCATGGATGGCAGAGAGAGGTGGGATTCGAACCTCCAACCCTCTGATAGAACATCTCGCAAACAATTAGCTCACTGTCAATGACTGTATACAGTGACCACAGCAGCATATTGGGCCATGATTGCCCAGGTGACAGCTGAGTTCTACAGGTCTACAAGGGTGCTTTGAACACAACTTTGAACACAACTTTTCTACAACTGGCAGTTGGCCAATAGTAACTACAAAAATGTGTACTGTCCTATTTATAAACTGCTATATTTCAAAAAGTTGAGCAACGTTAAATGAAATTCACACACACAAGAGTCACAACCCAGCCCTCCATGTCAAAGTTAAGATCACTTGTCTAGGCCAGTGTTTCTCAAACTTTTTCAGACCGAGGACCACTTTGTACCCACAAAAATGTTCAGGGGCCAGGGTGTTAATTTGACACTGCTAATTTTCATGCAGATCACTTACTTTTTATTCACATTACAAGCCTAATTCTTATTGTGGTGAAAATATGACCTCAGCTATGTTAAGCTTTGTAATTATGTTACAAATATAGCCAACTTCTAGCTTGTCTTGGAAAAGTAGAAATCTCCTCACGGACCACCTGAGCCCTGTCGCAGACCACCAGTGGTCCCCGGACCACACTTTGAGAACCACTGGTCTAGGCCAAATAGTTCAGTCCCAAAATAGACATATTCAGACCTATGACCTGACCTGTTAACACACAATGTTCTAAATGATTGGGAAAATACCATAAGGATTTTTAAACTGCCCTCTTTCAAACATTTTGAAGAGTGGGCTAATGATTTTTACACAGTTTACAGTCAAAGCCAAGGCTTCTCTGACAATGTTTTCACCTTGTTGATATTGATATGGTTTATTTTATTGAAAAACCAAGGATACTCCTCACTCTAATTGCTAGAGGGGATGACACCATCCTCCTGAACATTATACCATTCATTTCAATGACCGGGAAAACGGAAAAACGAGCCTGGTGAACGAACAAAACGGGGTAGGCCAACAAACAACATAAGGCCCCAGAGCACTTTTTTTGATCTGTCGTTTTGGTGTTTGAACCGCAGCTCACAGTCTTCGGCCTATGCTTGCCTGAAAGCATACTATATTATGTCAAATTCACAATAAACTATTTTCCGCTGTGGTCAATGAGGAAGTCATCATAGAGAGAGTCTATGCAAGTCATAAATTATTACAATACGGTCAACAAGCATGCATGTCTCCTATGCAAATGAAGCCCAATACGGCTGACAGGATCACATCACCCACATCATACGGCACTGCCAGTATCCCACAGCTCATTCAAATTGGTATGCCTCTCACGGACTAGACTGCAGCAACATCTGTGGTTGTATGTGGGCACGATGAAGTAAGTTCACATTTTCTACCTTTCACAAGTTATGGGTTATAATATAGCCTAAGTTAGAGAGAGAAGTAAAGATACACATTCATGTATGGCACAATATGATGCAACAAAATACAAAATTGCTGTCATGTTCGTTCAAAGGGGTACATGACAGATGAAGTATGATACCATAATGTACAGTGTCATAGAAAATATGTGTTCCTCAAAAGGGCACTGCTGACTAGCTGTTGTATTTTCTTAGATGGGCTGGACATATGTGCTTCCATATCTCTACACTGATGACAATAAGGGGAAATTGCTGACTTCAATATTTTTAAAAAAAATATTGCTTTTTTGTTGTTACTGTTGTTATTCAATCAGGCTACTCATAGATGTACATTTATAGACGATGTTTAAAGGAACAATCCACCTTATTTCAGGAAATAACTTATCTGTAGTTAAGTCCTGGTTAACTATGAGAATACAGTACATGGGATTTTTTTTTTCTCTATGTGTTTGCGATACCTATTTTGACAGTATAGCCATACCTAACATAGCAACATTGGAAGTCTATGGTAGGCCCTACCAAATAAAACATCAATTTGACCCCGATCAATTTAACGTCCAAAAAAGACACAGTGTATACATAGCCTATATTTATTTTGCTTCATATTTGATGACTTTACCTAAAAAGGGTAAATAAGGAAAAAGTTAAATTCTATGTTCCTTGAGGTCAATTTAACCCCAAATTGTTTAAGGTGTTGTAAAGCATATATTAAACACCCATTTGTTTCCACATATACTGTATGTGTTCATCTGATTTAAAAATATAAAATTGATGAAAATATGCAATTTCGCGAAACATCTGTTCTTTTTATGGCCCTAAGCAGTAATAATTCTGATGACGTGTGTAACGGGCAAAACAAATTCAAGGCAAACTCTTTGAGCAGTGGAGACAGCCGCTACATCAGCTCTTTGACCAAAATCCATCAACTGCATCCCACACTGTAAAAATGAAGTGTTTCCTAAACTGTTTCCTCCAGACTCTGGAGGAATCTCCAAAAGTTCTCGGAGGATACAGTAAAAGTTCTCAAAGGATCCCATATGTGATAAATGTAACCCTGGTAACCCTGTAACCTCTGATCCTCATAGATCTCACATGGGTAAGTGGTTAAGGCGTCAGACTTGTAGGTCAAAGGTTGCTGGTTCAACTTCCGACCCTCCAAATTGGTGGGGGGAGTAATTAACCAGTGCTCTCCCTCATCCTCCTCCATGACTGAGGTACCCTGAGCATGGTAACGTCCTGCTGCACTGCTCCCTTTCTGGTGCCATTGGGGCCTCCCCCCTTGCATGGGTGAGGCATAGATGCAATTTCATTGTGTGCAGTGTGCAGTGAACACTTGTGTGCTGTGGAGTGCTGTGTCACAATGACAATGGGAGTTGGAGTGGAGTGGAGTAAAAATTGTATGGGCTTATATTTTTGTTGTATGCAGTGTGCAGTGTTCACTTGTGTGCTGTGGAGTGTTGTGTCGCAATGACAAAAGGAGTTGGAGTTTCCCTGTTGGGCTTTCACTTTCACGGCTATCACTTTAAGGAACCTTGGAATTCTTCCCAGACCATTTATGCGATTTATGTGATTTTTATGTACTTCAGAGAATGTTTAGGCTCTCTCAATTAACTTTTTGGTTTCCACACCATCCAAATGAAAGATGTTTGAGAAGTACAGCAACCCCACTAACTGTTCACTGGTGCCACTATTTTGCATTATTTTTGCGTAGTGCTGGAGTATGTATTTTTCATGTGTGAGGGTAGGTTATATAAAGCGCTTTTAAGTCAATAAAATGTATCTGAGACATTAGCATGTCAAAACTTTTTGGACACATTTAAATGGCTGGGGTTGACCAAATTGACCTGGATGTTTGGAAATGCGAGAATAACAGGAGGGTTAATTCAGTGAGAGATCACATATAGCTGAATATATAGCTATGTGGGTGATACAGTCTATGGGATATACTCAGTATACACACCACAGCATACTGGTTACTTGATCATTGAACTCTGAAGGCCTTAAGCAGTTGGCAGAGACGGGATCAGTGTTACTGCAGTCCAGGGGTGTCGTACAGGGGGATAAAGTGTGACTGAGTAGGTGCCCCAAGTACATGGGAGGTCCACACTCAGTGTCTGATTTATATAGATATATTGCTTAGGGGGGTCCATTGGAACTGATTGTACATATGGCCCACAATTTGCTGCTAGGCCCCTGTTGCAGCCAATAAATTGCAGTCATAAGGCAGTCATATTGCAGTCATAAGGCAGAGTGAGCAGACAAAGGGAGAGTTCCAAGAACAAGGTTAAGTGATGAACTTGGCTAAAGTCAACCTACAGGAAGTAGTAAACCTACTAATAAAGACCCCACAGGTGTCATTTAGGTGAGGACTATTAGATGATTTACCTCTAGTCCACAGGGTCAACTTAACCTGGTTTAGTACTGAGCCAGTTTCTCGGAATACTTCACAGATCCTTTGTAAAACAGTTTAAAAAAACAAAAAAAAAACAAAGAATTGACGTTGCAACATGCCGCCACGCGTCATCCTCTTTATGCGTCACGCTGGTTCAGGCAGTTTGCTGGCCACCAGGGCTGCTGATAGCTTTTGCTGGGCCCGGGACAAAGTAATCTGAAAGGGCCCCCTACCCAATACATACAATGTAATGGGGACCCAATTCTGGGCCCCCTATCTCCTTGGGCACGGGACACAACATACCCCTTTGTCCCCTCCTGTCAACAGGCCTGCTGGCCACCAAAACCACAGGCCTAACGAGTAAATGAGTAATACCGTATTGCGTCCCACCTGACCAAGGTGCTTTGCATGGGCCCTATTCAGAGAGCAAATGATGGACATTTTCCAAATGACAGCCACAGCGTTATTTGAATTATACAGCATGAAGACATCAACTAGTCAAAACATTTGTGTACAGTTCCATCTTTACCATCCTTTCATTTTTTGCTTATTTGCATGATTCTGCAGCGTGCATGACGTGCGTGATGCATAGGCTAGCCTGACTCCCACTAGCCCTGATGATGGTTAGGTTCTGCATGTTGACCTATGTACTACATAAAATGAATGCTCTGCCGGGTTAGATTCCCGGCCTGGGTCCTTTGCCCCTTTACCCCTCCCCATCTTTCTCCCCATTTGCTTCCTGTCCACCTCTCAAACGGTCCTATCATCAATAGTCGTGAAAGACCCCAAAAAAATATCTTTAAAAAAAAAAAAGAACTCTTGTGCGGGCCATCTGAATAAATCGTGAAACAGCAGGATGGACAAGATCAGTCAGATAATTTGAATCAGAATATTTAAATATTCAAATAGTGGCTCTCCCCCAGACCATTTTTGTGGCACATTTACATAGACAGGGTCATAATTACGAGCTAGGAATTAAGGATAACATATCTACCAACTGTACTCAACACGACAGATTAATTTTACAAAATTGCATCTTGTCACAATCCTGCAGTTTTTCACTTTTGGCTAATCAGTGGGCCCCTGGCAGGTGGGGGCCCCTAGGCTGCAGGCATATCTAACCTGTGCGTTAATCCAGCCCTGGCTGAATCACAAAAGCGTGGTTGACTTACATTTCCCCTGTAGAAGATGCTGGAGGCATATGCTGTCTGGTCATCCATTTGTCTCTGTGTGTGCCTGCCCCCCTGCATGTGCTCATTAACCGAAATGTTGTGTATGATAACTTTTGATGGATTTGTACTTATTGCAACTGATCGGTGTGTGTTGTGTTCAGTTGTGATCTCTGCCTCCTCACGGAAAAGAACATGTTTTTTTTTCTACAGCCGGAGAAAAATGTCTTCAAGGGCTGCACAGATTCTGTCCTCTTTGATCACCTTTCATCTTCTGGTAAGAAGCATGATAAATGAAATCTGTTCATTAACTTTATTTCAACAGCTTACTTAGCCTTTAATTGCTGTAATTGGTTTGAAAACATTTCTGTTTTTACTTTACAGGCAACAGTTTATGGTAAGTTATTGCCTTCAGGTTAGTCTTGTAGAAGTGTCATGGTAATAAATATCTATAAGAACATGTTGACGTCACATAATCGCCTTTTGACATTTTTTTTTTAAATGCCATGCTCCAGGAATCGCTTACATCGGAAACTTGCGCGCAGAGGGGGAGTTCCCAGAAGATTATAGAATTCCAGAATACATAGTGCACACATATGAGTATGAAGGGAAGAATGTGGACCTTACCAGAGCTGAAACCCTGTCAGGTGAGGCAGAACACTGTAACGGAACAGACATGGTAAATTATGCAGTGTTAATTAAACACTTACAGAATAGGAGGAACACTTTAAAGGTGCACTGTGTAAGATTTTTAGTTGCTTATTTCCAGAATTCATGCTACCCATTCACTAATGTTACCTTCTTCATGAATACTTACCACCACCATCAAATTCTAAGTATTCATTATGACTGGGAAAATTGCACTTTTCATACATGAAAAGGGGGATCTTCTCCATGGTCTGCCATTTTGAATGTCCAGAAATAGACATTTTTAGCCTCAAAAATGACTGTACTTGAGCCATACTAGAAAATATTAGTTTATTACTTAGTAAACTTTCATGAAAAGATCATATTTGGCCATAGGCATCCCAGTTTCAATGAGCAGCATAGTTGAAGTACTTTTTTTGAACATTTCCTGCACAGTGCACCTTTAAGTGAGGGGTGTCAAACTCAAATTGACGAGGGCCAAAATCTAAATCTGCAACCAAGTCGCGGGCCAAACTCAATATTCATTTTTAAAAACGGACTAAAGGTGTGCATACACATGGGCAGGTTCCCATCATAAATCAAGTGTGCCTGCACATATTCTGTTGCATATGAGTGTGAGCTGTTCCAAACGTCTTGTTACACTATATATTGTATTTATGGTGTATGTTGGCCAACAGAAATAATTTCACGGACGTGGCCCAAATAAAATCACTCTGCGGGAAAGATTTGGCCCCAGGCCTGAGTTTGACATCCCTGCTTTAAGTGTTACATTTCACTCTCTAGACAGTAAAATACGAGGTGTTGATGTTCCGGAGTAAACTTTTGATGATTGCCAATAGAGTATTTACAACACTGTGGAGAGTCAAATCAGAGTCAAACCAGTGGAGTCAAAAGTCAGTGTAAAATTTTGCAGATTGGCAGTGTAATTTCAACAATTTCAACAGGAACCTTAACAACGATCTTAAATAGATTTTCACACAGTGTTATTTAGGCTTCATATTTAGGCAAAAAATATTGAGTCAAATATTGAATATTGAATGTTACTGAATTAACTTGTTACACAGGCCATAAGTAATATTATTTTTCAATATTTTTGAGTGTGATCAAATGTTATCTGAAATGGAGTTCATTTCAACTACTGTATACAGTAATAACACTGGTAATTCCCTGTGTGCGTATTGAATTAACAACGCACAATTTGCTGTGGAATTGTGACTCTGTAGATTTATTCATCATTTTATTGATCATTGATCTAGTCTGCAAGAATATACTGTATTTGTGTCTTCATAAAATCCATATTGTAAGTCACCACTGATTGCCACAGATTGCCAAGATTTGGAAAATAGCGTCGAGTGCCAGTGCATGTCGGGTGCCATCTGGAGCGGCCAAGTGTGCAAGGACTACCCAGAGTGCTGCAACAAAAACATCTGTGCATCCAACATCAGCCACTACAGCCCTCTCTGTGTCATGCCCGTCAACGGTAGGGTATGCCTCTTACATACAGTACAGTGCGATCAGATCCGCAACCCTGCTTCTCTCTCCAATGCCTCTTTTCCACTGCCGTTTTTCACGTAGGCCTACAGCTCGACACAGCGCGACTCGGCCGCCACTTTTTGCCTTTCGAATAGGCATGACACAGCTCAATCGTAAAGCAAAAAGTGGCGGCCGAGTCACGCTGTGTGGAGCTGTAGGCCTACCAGAAAAACGGCAGTGGAAAAGAGGCACAAGTCAATTATAGAAAAGTACAGGTCTACTGTGTGTGTGCGTGGGTGCACGCGTGCGCGCGTGCGCGCGCGCGTGTGTGTGGCAACCCAAAACATAGTACTGTAGCATAGTGCACATAGTAACACACCAAGGGAATGACTGCAAGTTCTTTCAACACAGCACTGTGAAAAATAACTAGTTTCACCATGACATACCTGACGAGGACTATTTTAAAAACATTCCAAACAGACCAGATATTGTGGTTATAAATTCATCTGTGAACTCTGTATGTATAGTTGATGTTGGTTGCTGTTTTGACTTGTACATGGACACGTGCTACTATTCTAAATTACTGAAATATCAACCATTGGTAGAGCGCTTTTTCCAGCTGGGATATCAGTGTAGGCTAGTAATATTGATATTTGGAAGTTTGGGGCATGTACATAAGAATGTGGTAAGAGGACTGCAGTTGGGAGGGATGCAAAAAAGGGGTGCAAAAAATTGGCAAAGTTCTGTTCAGTTTCAGCTGTTATTAGTAGTTTGCACATATGGAGACAAAGGTGTTTTGTTTCTCCGTAGCCCCTTAATGCGCGCCGTACCTCCTGTGGCACGCTGTAATAGACATTTAAAGTTAACTACTATAGTACTACACTACTATGACAGTGCACGGGGCCTTTAGTAATACATGACGACTTAGTCATTGCCATTCTGGTAACAGCTTATTTATAATGCCGTGTCTTACGGTTTAATGCTACAGCAAGACAGGTAGGCCTACTGATATAGGAATGCCTATCATTTGACCTCTTCCACAATGTTTGGATCTTGTTCTCCTTGCTTGCCTCTTGGATGCAAATAAAAGAAATCAAATGTGTTTGTGTGTGTGTGTGTGTGTGTGTGTGTGTGTGTGCGTGCGTGTGTGTGTGTGTGTGTGTGCGTGCGTGCGTGCGTGCGTGCGTGCGTGCGTGCGTGCGTGCGTGCGTGTGTGTGTGTGTGTGTGCGTGCGTGTGTGTGTGTGGCAACCCAAAACACATAACACTGTAGCATAGTGCCGTAGTAGCTGCAGTCTTGTCCTTGTATACGAAGTCTGTCGATGGAAATATTGACATTTTTGACAGAGATGAGCCCTCCGCTCCATTCACTTACATTGCTCAGGTCTAACTACAAATAATGGCTGCAGGATTGCCGTGAAATGGGAGTGGGCGTCACCTATAGTCTAATGTTCTACTGTACCTCTGTCATCACTGTCACTCATTTGCATTGAGGTTTCAAAAACAAATGATCAAGGCCTTAGGAAAACAGGTGTCATTTCCCCACAAAAAAGTGTATTCCTTTATCATTTCGAACTCTACTCAGGGGAGGCTGATGACTCGTTACTTACTAATTAAATAAAGAACAGGACAGCACTCCAAGTTTTGTGGTTTATTGCCCGTCAGACGTTTCGGGGTTAACCTTCTTCAGTGTCAGGCAAATCTTGTTACTTACTATAAATTTGTTTTTCTGTCATTTTCAGGGACATTCGCGGTTATGGCTGAATTGAAGGTTGGCTATGAATCTGCAAACATCACAGATCCAGAATACTTGGCCGATATGTATCTCTATCACAATGAGCAAGTCGGAAAAATGGCCCAAGCTGAGACACTGGCAGGTGGGTGCAGAGGAAAAGCATTTTATTTTACAGTTACATTTTCATACCATACTTAGTCCCTCAACCCCCTTAGTCCCCCTTAGACCCCAAAAGTTCCTTGGAGAACCCTTTAAGTTAAGGTCTCCCCTAGAGTGGCAGCTGAAGGTTCCTCAAAGAATCTTTGGGGTTCTTCAAGATATCCTTGGGGTTCTTCCATAATCCAGTTTTTCACATATAGGCAAAGATTTTCTTAGTTCCCAATGGAATGTCTCTGATAGAGGTTCTTCAGAGAACATTTAAAGGAACAGTCCATCCTTTTTCGATGTTCACACATTTGCAGTATTTCCAAGCATTACACAAGAATGTGCACCCCATTTTCTTCTCGGTGTGTTCAATGCCAAGATTGACATTATTAGCATAGTTTAGCACAATCCCTGGAAGTTTGCTACTAAATGGTATTATTAGCTTCAAGTGATCACTGGATGGAATTAAATTCCAGTTTTGCAATCTGGTGAATTTTAAATTCATTTTAAAAATCTGATGAAAAATGTCATGATGTTTATAGACTTCCATTGCTACTATAACTATGGCTATACTGTGCAACTAGGCATTGCAAACACATAGAAAAAAATCTATGTATCCTCATAGCTTACCAGGGCTTAACTAGAGATAAGCAATTTCCTGAAATGAAGCGGTCTCTTCCTAAAGTTTTCCTCCAAGGTGCCAAAACAACGCTTTCATGGCAAACCTTTAGTTTGTGCAGTGCACGTCTTGCCCTCTGTCATAAAACCTGCTGATAAAACCTCCTGAATTCTCCCTGTGTCCAGACTGCACGGGCCAAACAAGCGGGATGTTGTGCCGCTGTCATCTTGATCTGATGTGGAGTAACGACGTGTGTCAAGACCACCCAGACTGCTGCAATCAGCCGGACTGCCTGGCCCCCAATGTAGCTGACAAAGTACCTTTGTGTGTCCCCGAAACACCAGGTTAGTGTTCTTACTCAAGTGGAGTCATCACTCATCACCACCCATGCCTTGCTACACCTGGAATTGTGTTTGTGAATTGTATTAAAGGATATGCCAATTTCGACATCAAGTTATAATGTTCACACTGCCTTGGACTTGTTAGTACCTGAGATTTTTTTTTTGTCTTTAGCCTTTTCCGAGATCCTGGTCATTGTAATGGGGACAGAGTATTGTTTACATTTTAAAAAAACAGCTTGATTTGACATCCAAAAGGTTGTGCAACATCAGCAGACAACTAGCAAACAGCGATACCTTTTGGGATAATATAGGCCAATGTTTTTTTGTTTTTTTTTTAAATGTAAGCAAAGTCTGCCACCATTAGAATATCTCAAATCTTGGAAAGGGCTGAGCCGAAAAATGCGGCATCTACGGGTCAAGGGTAGCATGAGCAATACAACAGCATTTTGAAATTGGCAGAAGTTATCCTTTAAAGTGACTCTGATTCCGTTTTTGACACAGCTGAACTGAGGGGAAGCATTCGACTGTCCTCACCATGGACACTTGCAGAGTTGGAGAACAGAGTGAGTTTACTCACATGAATTGTATTACAGGATTCTGCAGAGAGAGATGTTGGTAGAACTTTGAACTACAGTAGAGCTGCACAATATATCGAAAATGTATCTAAATCGTGATATCAAGAGTGGCAATATGCATATCGCGAACAGACTTAATTATCGCAAACTAGTAAACATTTTCTGTGCTGTCCAGTCACTCGTTGAAGGTCAATAAATGCATGAGAAGCCAGCCGCAACCAAAGCCGTGCCCCCACACAGACCGACAAATTATTGACAAGTAAAACACTCGGCTATATTTCTAAATATCGTTGAAATATCGTTATCGATGTATGGCATGCTGTTATCGAGTATCGATTTTTTTTTCTGATATGGTGCAGCCCTACTTTGAACTTTTTGTAAAGATACATTCTATCGGGTACTGATAGGCTATGAAATGGAGCTAAAATTAAAAAATGTTCATGAACATTTAAACACAGAACTACTTTTGAGCTGTGCGATGACTTTAATGCATGCCTAGCAACCAACCAGAAAGCTGCATTAAATTCCAGACTTTCATTGGTAGGCAACTCAGGGACACTGACAGCTTTGGCCGGGCCCAGGGCGAAATCCTCTGAAGTGCGACTAAAAAAAACGTGTGCTATGAAACTCATGAACTACTTAATTTTTTTTATTTTTTTTTAAACCTGTTAAACTTGTTTCGTTTTACATTTTAGGTACAAGGCGTCTTTCAAAAGATGAGTGGATATAATAAATCTGTGGTGAAATTAAGGTAAGGGAAAAGCGTGATGCTTTCGCCACAGACCTGGAGGCAAGTATTGCATTACTCTAGAGCAGGGCTATTCAAAGGCCCTGGGGCCAGATGCGGCCCTTGGATGGCAAAGTTCTGGCCCCCCACAAGAACCTAGAAATATGGAATCGTTTTTCGGACTTTAGAGATAAAAGTACGGATTCCGTATCGAGCTGAAATAAAAGTACGGATTCCGTATCGAGCTGAAACGGGACAAGGGACATTAAAATGCAGGAAATTACAACTAAAAAATGCAAAACTTTCTGGGGAGGGACCTCCAGACCCCCCAACTCAATGAAGTGTCCCATATTTTTTTCACTGACAATCAGCAACCATAATACATACAGTACATTGACATTTAATTGAATAGCCCTGCTCTAGAGAAACACAGTCTATTTTAAGGCTCTGTATCCGTAATTTGGCATTATGTATTTACACTGCACATTCTTAACCTGTCTTAAACCTATTATGACACTTAGTAGCGCACATTTGGTTACACTGTACCAAATTGTGGTAACATAGACACCAACATGATGTATACATTTATTCACAATCAGAATTATGAATCACAGACTATAGTCACAGAACAGAGTTCTGTATCCTAAACATTAGGCCCGGGACATGTTTGCTGCAAGATAAGCGTGCATGGGTACATTTCACGCACAAAAATCGTTGCCATGCATATGTCATGTCAATTTTGTGCACAGGACACCTCCCACAATTTACGGTGACAAAACGGCGAGAGGCGATCTTTCGAACTTCCGTGTTAAGGTTGCGGTAGTCAAACAGTGGTGGAAAACATTAATGAGAGCCCCACTGACTATCTACCCCAATGTTGTATAAAGTAGAAGTAAAAGTACTCTTACAGATGTAATTACAACACTAACCGAGTTATATCATACCACTAGTGTTGCAACTACATTTGTAAGAGTACTTCTACTTCTACTTCATCCAACTCTGATCAACCCCCTAGATCTCCAGTATCGTGTGAAGTGCTCCGGTCATCCTGAAGCAAGTGTGTGCACTTGGTCGCACGCAGTTGCATGCAGAATTTAAGGCACAAAGCAAGCATGTCCCCTGCCTAAATGTCACACAAAATGACAATGCCAATGTCTCATAACATTTTTTTAAAAATTCAAATGTCTCTTCATCTCTTGTATACAAATACACACTGCTGGAAGCAATGACAAGATGACAGCTGCATTTAATGTGACACTCGTTGCCCCGTTTACGGTCACTCAACTTGCGGTCCCGATCGAGGAGCTAAAGGCCAACTTGACATCCACCATAACTGTGGAAGTGAAAGGTGAGGCTCTCAGACACATACTGTATGACATACACATTTAATCATTCATGCACATGAATTTGAGGAGCAGTTGGTGCTCAGATATGCTGTTTTAAACACAAACTAAGTAGCTTGTTTTAATTTTTAAGATAATACTTCCAACATTGCTTCAGTGGTTCAATCATAACAAGGTTACACGATTAAGAGATATGTCATTGTTATACGTACAGGCCTACTCATACATTTCAAGGCATTTTTTCAGGGGAAAAAATCCAAATAAAAAGGTAGAAAGAAAACAGAAGAAAAGGTTTCCTTGGGAAAAAAAAGATGCAGAGAATCCTGTGACATTATGTCATTGTCCCTTAGACTAGGACCATAGAGGCTCCAGTATCTAGAGGTGTCACACCCATATTAACTTCCTGGAAACAGTTTCAAAATGGCGGCTGGGGTGAATGCCGCTCGAAATTGCTCGAAATGCATAGAGATGTATGGGTGAGATTTACTTAATTTCCAAGTATACTAAGACATGTATTTCTGAAACAATGAGAATCTCTTCAGTATACCAAATCATGCATTTTCCTGTAGTGAAATTGGCTAAATGATTTTAAATTAATGTTAGAGTATGACCATGACTGGCGGCATTTTCACCCCAGTGGCCAATTGACGTTTGTATTGTTGAGGTCAATGGAAGAAGGCTCAACTGCGACCCCTACAGACTGGTTCCCATAAAACAAGCTTATGATTCTTCTTGTAGACTTCCCTATTTCTTTCCATATCTGAAGCCAAAGGAGTTTGTGATGAGTCTGTGGGGTGGTGTGGGTCAGTTATGCGTGAATATGTTTGAGCTTCTCTGGACAACTGTGGCTAGGAAGACTGTGGATGTTGTGTAGCTCAGTTTTTATAACAGGGTGAGCAAACCTGACTACTCGCTGGACGGCCCTCCCGTCTTGAGCAGATACCAGGCGGGGAAGTTACCAGTCACAATCCTTTGCATTGTACAGAATTGGTCTGTGTGTGTCAGCTTGGGTTACAAATGTACTATTTGTACTACCACATACACAGGGTTACATTGAGCATGTTGCCGTCCAGACATACGGCTAAGTGTCTGTTGAATTTTTGTTGTGTGCAATGGTGTTATGTAATGTCTCTCGTTTAGACACGGTAGATGTACATAATATGGTGTATATTCTTTAGTTCTCTCTCTCTCTCTCTCTCTCTCTCTCTCTCTCTCTATTTATATATACATATATATATATATATATATATATATATATATATATATATATATATATATATACATATATATATATATATATATATATATACACTACCGCTCAAAAGTTTGGGGTCACCTTCATTTTTCCAGTTATTTGTTTGCAACTCAAGTCGCAAACATATTTTAAATAGCTTGAAATGGAATAATGTACTGAACAGCCACAGGTGAAAAAAGGATTGATTACCCATAAAATTGGTTAAACCGGACAGAAGAGTGAAATCTAACCAAGCTTTTTCACCCATTTATTACATAGAAATACATGTTCTAGTCCATTTTCCTGCAGACATTTCTTTGGTTTATCAGAGAATGTATGGAACTATTGGAAAGCTCAGTGTCTGCCCTTTCCAATGGTAGGTGTGTGACATTTGTTGAGTTGCCACCTCGTCCACAAATTCAAGTCAAAGTAGCTGCATGATTTTCTAGCCATCAGAATGAACCTACTTATGAATGCACAATCCATTGTCTCAGCGATGGTTTAGTGTGCAAGCCAGTGCCATACATCGTTGGAAAGTGTAGATTCTCCTCTTTCAAATGTGTATATCATCCGGCATTGTATGGATTGACAAGAGCAGACATCAACTTTTGCATGCATGGGGCTCATAGAGCTCATGGGCAATTCTGGACCTCATTTCATCCCGGGAATGAATCTGTAGAACCGCAACTGGCTATTATTAATGCCAAAGGAGTCTACACTTTGATTAGTACACCAGACTAGACACTACCTTAGTAAAGGTACACTTTGATTAGTCAAAAGTTAGTGATACATTTTGGTCTATTCTATGCATTGTCTATACAAATAAATCCACTCAACAGTTACTTTTTCCAATATCAAATTGCTTATTTGTTGCATGCATTAATTTCAGAGAACAATAACTCTATACACTGATTTTATACCAGAACTGAAATTGAAAAGGAATAAGCTTAACTGTCAGAAAGAAGCATTGTGGGAGGAAAGTGTGGTGACCCCAAACTTTTGACCGGTAGTGTATATATATATCTCCTTTTTCTCTTTCTATCTGTCTTCCCTCTGAATTCTATTGCCACTGTCACCCATGCACAGCACGGGCTACGATGACCATAGTTCGGAATCAGTCAGAGGAGACTGCCAAGTCAAGGGAGAAGAGAAGTCTGGAAGAGACGTGGGAGTCACACACCCTGAGCTGTGACATAGAGGACTCTTTGGACAGGTGTGACTGGTCTGTCCAGTCACACGGAGATGACGAGGACTTTGTTGTGGCAAATGGACAGCAGGCCAATCTCCAATGTAAACAGAACGGTTACCAGAGCACTACTGCCACTCTCGTCCTGACGAACCCTGACGACATATGGTCAGGTGCGTTTCCATCTCAACTTCACCATGGTCACAAGGCCAATGTTATACTGAAGGGTGTATGTGCTCTGACAAAAATGTATGTTGCCCATTCACAAATTAGATTTTTTTTTCATTACTGTTCAATAAATATAAAAAGTGAATAACTTTTTAACAGCAACAGGGAAATAAAGTCTGCTCTTCAAGAGAAGTGGAGAAATATCCAAACGTGCTAGGTGTGGCTTTGGGTGAAAGTGGAAAGATGAAGAATTTTTTGCTTTGCAATTGAGATAGTTGACGTGATTTACGTAGTAAGATGTTGTCCAGTGCATATCCAATTCTGTCTCATAGCTAGGGTTGCCACCTTTCAGTGGTAAAAAACCTGGACACATTGATGCGCGAGCATGAATCATTAATGATATGTGTTCATTTCAATCGGGTAATATGAAGCTGTGCGCTATAAAAAATCGGGACAGTCCAGGAACTTACCCGGACAGACCATAAAGACCAGCACAATCCAGGAAAAACCTGGACGTGTGGCAATAGGCCCGGTTCTAGTCAATTTGGTGCCCTAGGCAAGCACTGCCCCCCCCCCCTCCTTTTTGTGTTTTTTTGTGTGCCCATGAATAATCATTGTCAGTGAAAAGTAATCAGTCAATGTAAAGTTTATTTCGCTTAATATTCAAATTTGTGGGACTTGGCGCCCCCAAGACATTTGGCGCCCTAGGCCAGTGGTTCTTAACCTGGGGTGCGGGCACCCCCTGGGGGTGCGCCAGAGGTTCCAGGGGGTGCAGAGAATTTTGTTTGTGAAGAGGTTGTGACCAAAACTATACTTGCAAACATTATAATTAGGTCAAATTAAGTCCAAATTAAACAAGCTTTGCTCCCCATTCAAAGCTAAAGTAATGATTCATGCCTCAAGCGAGAGTCAATGTAATTAATCACTCATTTATAATTTTTAGTGCATATACACATATAGAAGTTTGTGTTGGGGGTGCGTGGCTTGTCTTCAGCACAGGTAAAGGGGTGCGTTAAGAAAAAAAGGTTAAGAACCACTGCCCTAGGCGACCGCCTTGTCTGCCTATGCCTAGCGCCAGCCCTGTGTGGCAACACTACTCATACCCCTGGCATCGTGTTTTACCATCTGCCTCCTTAGGGCGCTACACCTGTGCTTTTAGGGATGGGTCAATTTCATACACGGCCACTGGAGTCCTGGATCTACCACCGACACCTCACATCAACCTGGAGAGTGATCCTGACAATGTGGACTGCAGCTCTAGCACCAACAAACAGATCATCAGTATCAATTGTTCAGTTACACCTCACTCTGATCTCTATGAATTTCATTTCGAAGACCCTGAAAATGTCCTGGATGATAAGAACAATGGTGAGACTGTTCTATTATTTAATTTTATGCAGGGGTTTTCCCCATTTAAGATATTAAACTGTATTGATAATATATGATGTATTGCCACATTACATCTAACATTGCTTTTACTCTTTTTCCAGTTCCAGTGTCCAACGACAGTTATGCCATTCTTAAGGGGTACGTTCTCTGCAAGAACGCAGGTGATGAATTTCATACCACTTGTAAGGTCACCTACAATAACACATCTGAATATACTAAAGAGCTCACCGTCCCCATCATAACCAGTAAGTCACCTCTTCAAGGAACCCTAAAGGGCCGTACACACACATCGCTGCTATTTACTAGCTTCTCGCTTGCTGGCCTACTCGCCTCTCTTTCATGGAACGTTCGCTGAAAGTTCCCGCGGCTTTAACTGCCAATGAACAGGCGAGAAGTACCGAACTCTGCCTTCCAATTGGTTACTCGCTTAATCGTCTCGCTCGAAGATAAAATATTTTCAACTCGGGATCCGCCCACATTGCATCGCTTGTACAGTACTCGCCCACTCGCCTGTTAGTCTCGCTGGAACACATTGATATTCCACTGATTCTTGAGAAAGCGGCTAAAACATGTCTCTGCAATAAACTGCCAATTCTGTTGAAAATAAACTACATTTTCATGAACAAAATGAATCCAGGTAAAGACACAGGGGTCTGTTACATAAATGTACAGTCGTTTGAAATATTTAAGTGTAATTTTATTACTTTTCATGGCTATAAACCTGCCCACACCCTGTAAAAACAGCTGTCCCAAGGACAGACATCATCATTTCAATTGACTTAAAATGTAAAAATCACTGATGTTATTGAATAATATCACCATGATGTGAAAGTCCATATTGAAGTGGTTCTGCAGATATGCACATAGTGCATGTAAAGCAATATTTACTACTATTTTCTGATTGCTCAAAGTGTGTCCAGCATATTAGTCACCACCGTCAGATTTTTTTTAAAAGACAATAAAATCAGGTATGCGCAAGGTCATTGTCATTACTTAGGACCCCTTTTCAAACCTTTAGATCTACTGAGTACTTCACCATCACTGAAGCTCCTGTAAGTTTACTAATTTCTCCTCAATTTGATCATTTGTTTGGACACTGGTACTGTCCCAACCATAAACTGTCAACACCGTCGGGGGTTTTAATAGTATTATTGTTACATTAATGTTAATTATATATACTTTTTCAGAAGCGTCATGAAGCCCCTAAGAAACAGAGCGAAAACGAAGTGGCTAATGTGAGCAAAAAATGCACAATATGTAAAAGAGTGTTTTTTTTGTCTCACACCGTCAGATGTCACCACCGTCAGATTTTGTTCCGCTCATCATCTTGTTCCATATTTTACTACATTGTGCTGGTTAATGAAAGATTACCAGACATGTTAGTAATAATTGTGACCCAAACTTATACTCCAGCCTCCACTGAGGTGCATTTGGAGGGTTTTTTGTCACAAAACCTGACGGTGGTGACATCTGATGTAGTTCACAAAAAAGCATGTGTTTTACATGTTTTTGACAAGTTTTAAGAATATGCTTCCAATAAGTATCTACAATTATGTTGAATTGTAAAAGTAATTCACTTAAATACAGTAAACTTATTTTTTTACTTCTAATTCTGTCTGACGCTGGTGACAAAACCAAGAAAGAGCCCATTTTATGAAAAATGTAAAACATGGGGAGCTTGGCCAATACATTCACTGCACAGCCAAGACGTTCATCTATGTTATTATATGGTTGTGACGTCATCTGTCGAATGCTCCATTCATTTCAACGGGGCTCCCCAACGTTCGGACGTCTGTTATTTTTCGATAACGGACGGGTTGGTCTATAACAGACTGCTGTCAATGGCAACAAGACTTTTCACTGCTAAAGCGACTTTTCAACAAGACTCTAATCAGCTGCTGTGATAGACAGCACCCGCCTGGCTACCGCTGTCAATGGCAACAAGACGTTCACTGCTAAAGCCACTGGCTTGTATACAAGTCAGTGGCTAAAGCGAATGTTTCATATCACTCCGCAGGGGGTCAGGTCTTTTGTCACTCTAATCAGCTGCTGCGATAGACAACACCTGTTGTCCTGGCTAGCCTACCTAGCTGTTGCCTAGCGGTGTTCCACAACGGCACTGTTTTGTTTTGCGCAGCAACAATCTTAACATTAAATAGGTCTAAAGAAATGTCCCCGCATGTGTGAATCATTTAAGTATATCCATATAATAAGCGGGTTAACTTTCGGCGAGTCGGTCGCTTTGTGGAATAGCAGCACTTCAGAGAGAACAAGACCCCTCCGCTCCGCGTCGGGGTCTAAAGATTCTCTCTGTCGTGCTGCTATTCCACGGTAGCGACCTTCTCGCCGAACGTTAACCCTTACATAATACACCTCTATATTTTGGATTTGAACAATTTAAAACCTGTTTATGCCACATTTTCAATAATCTAGGTCTACTTCCTAGAGTATCTAACAAATGAAGAAAAAACACATGCACAAACATACTGTGCACACACAAAAATAAAGTATTTATGCTAGATGTCATTGACTTGAGAGGGCTATTTATTTTGCTAAATGTAGGTAATAATTTGGTCACTTTCACCACCTTCAGATTACTGTCACCACCGTCAGTTCTTAAGTCACCACCGTAAGAAGGAGTTTTGGACATTTTAAATGAATGTCCTTACAAAATGTTCCTTTGTAGTTGTTGAATTATCAAAGTAATAGCAAATTTAAGCCTACACGAATATTTGTGAAATTACAAAAAATTGTTTGATCTATTTAGCCATTAAGTAAGCATTGTCTGACAGCACATATTTTTAAATTAGAACACGGGAATGAAGCAGTATTAAAATAGAATGAAAGTGAATTTTCAACATTTAAAGGCGTATGTGTGAACCAAAAAACACACACAATCACTTAAAAACTCCAGATACATATGCAACCAAATCAATACATTTTTTATTGCTTTAATTGTGTCTGACGGTGTTGACAAAAAACAAGGTATGATCGGAGAAAAACCTGATTTCTGAAAAAAATGGAAAATGGGGAGATTGGCCTTGTGCATTTCTGAAAAGCCAAGACCTTTGTCTACGAGGATATACCATATTATTTTGTAATTCACTTCGTTTTTTTCTTTCAAGATTACAACCTGTTTTAGCCACTTTCTCAAGAATCAGTGATTCTATTGAGTTAATTCGCTGAGCGAGTAACTAGCAGCGACGTGTGTGTACGGCCCTTAACACAGACTATGGTGTCTTTAATAAACACAAGTTATTCACATGAGCTTACTTTTCTGCAGTAAGCTCAAAAGATGTTGTATTACACTTACTCTATGGTCATTTTGGGAGTAACTTGTGTGTTTATTAACATTTTGTTCAAAATGTTACTTTTCAACAGGGGTGTACTCATTATTGCTGTGCACTGTACTATTTAAAAAAGACAAACTCTTGCAAAGTGGCATACTATGTATCGTTTTCTAGGCAAGGATTCTTTTTGCGGTGCTGACGGTGAATGGCCAAAAACTGAGGTGGGTCTCAATGCCACTCGAGGCTGTGAACCAGGCAGAGTTGGCCAAAAGAATCGCACATGTGCAGGAAAGGATAAATGGGGGCCTGTGAGAAACTACTGTACGAGGGAGGACATAGCTACCTTGCAAAATGAAGCAGAGGTATGACTTCAATTCAGCCATTCATTTACAGTTTTTTTCAATTGTTAACAAGCTTTTGTCCAATCCTCAGCGACATTTGCAAGACTCTTAAAACAGTTAGCACACCAAGGGCTTTCCATTGCCATACAGTTGACACATTACATGCTTTTTTCACACAGTTAGCAGTCAATGAATGCATGCTTTTGAGAAGAAAATGAACTGTTTGCCCAATTGTGTTTGGTAGGTGGTAGTCTGTGTGAAGAGTTTAGAAAAAGTATCCAAAGTATGGGTAAGAGCTTGTTAGCAATTGAAAAAACCTGTAACATTTCTGCCTCACATTTCTGGTGAACTAATTGTAAATAGGCCTAAAACCGATCACATTTAGTGTGTGTGTGTGTGTGTGTGTGTGTGTGTGTGTGTGTGTGTGTGTGTGTGTGTGTGTGTGTGTGTGTGTGTGTGTGTGTGTGTGTGTGTTGATGCAGAACCTTGCCAAAGGATTTGGAGTCACGCCAGAGCGTGTTAGTGACATTTTTAATGATATGAAAAATGTCACTAATACTAACTGTTCTGCAACCTTGGGAGATGTAATAGATTTAATTAACACTCTGGATTTAATGGAGGACGTATCCACCAACTTTACGATAAACGATAACTCTGACATTCAGGTGAGTGCTTAAATAGTGCTTTGCAGCTTGTAGACATATTTAATGTGATTAATACACAAATAAATACTTAGACAATACTTATTGCTGTGGAAAACAAAATAGGTCAATATATTGCGTTCTCTTCACAGAATTATGTAGATTCATCCAGTAATATTCTGTCGTTGCATTGGAGTGACACAGCAGAAATTAATCAGACGTTGTCTGCAAAATTCCTGAAAGCTGTTGAGGGCTTGACGCAGAACATTGACGTGAACCAAAGCACGACTATGTTCAAAGCCACAAACCTAATTTTACAAGAGGGTTGCGAACATGAAGCCACCTGCTCTAGAAACCTCCTCGGCATGAAATTACAAACCTCATCATCACTGTTGAGGGCTCTGGCAGTTGAGAGACTCACAGCCTGGCTACCCACTGAGCCAAACAGTGTAAGCAGTAGCAATGCGATGGTAGTTGTTCTTGGAAACTGCACAACCAAGATGGAGGCCACAGTGACAATTGACTTTCCTCTGACACAAAAGAGGAAGCACAACCACAAAGTGATCTGTGTGCAGTGGCTGAGAGATGTCGGGAAGTGGGAGCCTAAGGGATGCGAGTGGACACACACAGATGACGATCACGCCAAATGCGTGTGTGAAATCGCCCCAGGTCCATTGGAGCAGGCGCAGGGTCGAAGAAGCGGGCGCAGGGTCGTGACACTCTCAGCACTCATGTCTCGGGGTCCCGTCGACATACCCGGCCTCGTGGTCGTCAGCTCCGTCGGACTTGGCGTCTCGATCTGCTCCCTGATCGTCTTCTTGGCCATTGAGGGTCTCCTGTGGAAGATGGTTGCCAAGACGAAGCTCTCGCACTTCCGGCACACGGCGCTGGTCAACATCAGCCTCTTCCTGCTGCTGGCCAACTGCGTCTTCCTGATGAGCTTCTTGGACCTCCCCGAGCCCTTCTGCCTGGTCTCGGTGCTGGCCAAGCACTTCCTGTACCTGGCCATGTTCTTCTGGATGCTGTGCCTGAGCATCGTGCTGCTCCACAAGATCATCTTCATGTTCCAGCCGCTGAGGGCCCAGGTGTTCTTCATCCTCTCCGCCGTCACGGGCTACGTGTGCCCCCTGCTCACCGTGGCCGTCGCGTACGTGTATTACGACATCCTTGCCGATGGCTCGGACCCCTCCTTCTCCTACCACGACCCCGAGACTTGCTGGCTGGTGTACAACGGGATGTGGAAGGGCTCCCTCTTAACATTCGTGGTGCCCGTGGGCGTCATCACAGTGACGAACCTCTTCTCCATAGTGATCGTGAGTGTGACGCTGATGAGGCCTGCCGTCTCCTCAGAAGGCAAGGTGGACGAAAAGGACACGGCGAAGAGCGTGCTGAGGGTGATCGTGATCCTGAGCCCCATCTTCGGTGTGACCTGGGCGCTGGGGTTTGGCGTGTTTCTCCTGGACGTCTACGACGGGACCGCGTGGATGTTGGTCAACTATGCCTTCACCATCCTGAACACATTGCAGGTTAGTGCAACTTTCTGAAAGCCGCTTTCTGGTAAGCCTACCGAAGTCTCGCCAGACGGGTGTAGTTCCACACATTTATCTGGGATCGCACCAAATGAAAAGGACTTCAAGAGAGCCAAAAAAAGATTTGACAACGGTTAAAATAGCAGATTGAATGTTGGCACATGACTCCTCACTTTTAGACACCATTGTTGTGTGAATCAGTCGCTTATCTACTATGTCAAATGTATGAAAATCGCTAGCCTGATTATCATCAACTTTCAAATCTCTTCGAGGCTTGGTCTGACCAAGAGCATAACAATTAACATTTCCCAAACGGCATTTCCCAAACGGCCTCCCTTGGTTTGCTTGGTTTGATTGCTTCCCAACAAAGTGGGAGGAGTTCCTGATGTTGCTGGAGCTCATAAATTACTTGCATTGCTCTTGACCTGACTGGTAGCAACGCTGAAGCTGTTGCGTCACTAGGAGGGCACGGCCTGGCTAGAAAATCACACCCAGTGAGCCAGATTGTCAAATTATTTTTTGATGTCTTGAAGTACTTCCAACAGGTTGATTTCAAATGACTTTGTAAAACTCAGTGGAACTCCATGTGGAGCATGACGGACCTACATCCATCTAGGGAGAGTCAGGTTGACTCTTTATTCACACTGTCACCCTCTGTTGATGGTTGATGGAAGGCGTGTCTGACAGAATCGGGGTGGTCTTTTCGTGTGACACTCATACACAGGGCCTGATTGGCTGGCGGATCTGCCGCAACCATCAAAGTTAAAAATTCTGAAATCAAGGTGGAAGTAACGGAGCTAGCAGTCTCCACAATACATTTCGTGTCCACCCATGCAAGTCAATGGGATCAGTAAACACTGAGGGCCAACGTGAACCTGTAACGTGGACATGTCCACACGTGATACTGACATAATGAAGCATTAACATGACATAAGGTTTTCTTTTGTTTCAGACATGTAAAAGTTGTATCCTTTACCTGACATTTTTTGACGGTGTAGCTGTTGTCTTCATCGCAGGGTCACATGGACGTTGATGCATGATGCGCTTCTTAAGAGCATGTCACGCATCAACATCCATGTGACCCTGTGAGGAAGATGGAAGTTACACCATCGAAGCATGTCAGTGGTTCTTAACCTTTTTTTCTTAGCGCACCCCCTTACCTGTGCCGAAGACAAGCCGCGCACCCCCAACACAAACTTCTAGATGTGTATATGCACTAAAATATGATAAATGAGTGATTTAGTACAATGATGATCGCTTGATACATGAATCAATACCTGAATGACTTTAAATGGGAACCAAACTTGGACTTAATTTGGCATAATTATAATGTTTGCAAGTGTAATTGTGGTCACAACCTCTACACAAACAAAATTCCGTGCACCCCCTGGAATCTCTGACGCACCCCCAGGGGGTGCCCGCACCCCAGGTTAAGAACCACTGAGGTAAAAGAAAAGACTTTCACATCTCTGAAGCTAAAGAAAAAAGTGAACGTGAAGGTGCACTGTGTAAGATTGTGGCCAGAGTAAGTATTGCAACTACGCTTATTGAAACTGTGCTGCCTATTGCCAAATGTGATATTTTCATGAATATTTATTAATAATAGACCAAAATTTACTAGTATGACCAAAGGACGGTAAGTTTTTCAGTTAAAAATGCCTATTTCTGGAAATTTAAAATGGCGGACCATGGAGAAGATCCCCCTTTTCCTGTAAGCCTATGTAAAATATGATTTTTCCCAGTCATAATGAATACTTAGGTGTGATAATGGTGGTGATAAATATTTGTTAAAAAAGGTAACATTTGTGAATGGACAGCATTAATTCTGGCAATGAGCTACTAAAAATATTACACAGTGCACCTTTAAGAATAGATTTAACAGTTAGACATACCATTATGAACGCTATACATCCTTTAACATGAATCCTGATGCTGTGAGTGTAATTTGTGAGTTGTTTGTCTTCTTTGGCAGGGATTCTTCATCCTGGTAACTGGATGTGTAGGAGAGACGAAGGTACCTTTTATTACTTTTCCAACAGAATTAATGTCCTTTTTGTCTCATCTGTGTTAATGTAACACCTGTCTCCTACTTTTTACTCTGTAGGTCCGAGAAGAATTTGTGAAAAGATTCAAGCTGTTTGTGAGTTTCTTGTTTCTCATGTCTCGTTTTCATCATTTGCACGCTACTGTAGTCTCCATGATGGCCTATTTGAAATACCTCAGAGTCTCTCTAATACATGTTTACCTCCCTCAGAAATACGAGAGGACAGCGTCTGTGATGAGCCAGTCATCATCCACCTCCATTCAAAAGAAATGATGCCTTTTGTGATCAGGTAGTGTGTTCATTCCCATAGTCAAATAATGCAAAATACAAATGGAATAATATAGCTAATCCTTGGTTAATAAATGTAATTAATTCATACATTTTATCCACATTGATAATACAGTAGAATTAACAATGAAAAGAAAACAATTATGACCATTTGTTTTTTCTCTTTGTTTCTCTTTTGCCTTTTTTTCCAACCAGACACTCTATGATCCATTCACATCTCATTGACACCCCGGTGAAACGACAACTTCAGAATAGTCAAGTAGCATAGTGGACAGTGAAAAGTATAACACGCTGTGAATACTCACATTTTATGTGACACTTTAATGGCATTCTTGTTGTATCATTCTTCTTGTATCCTTGTAATCTTCTCAAACCCATATGTACCTCTACTATATACTGATATTTTGTGGTTTTCCTTTTTATAATCATGTACTCTAATGTGATTGTTATGTAATGTAAATAATTTCAGAACTGTACCTGAGCGATTATAGAGCTGTGAATGTCTGAATCCCAATGTACCATGAGATAACCATATCACCACAGGGCTTGACGTTAACTTTTTTGCTCACCGGCCACTATGGCTAGTGGCTTTCCAGAGTCACTAGCCATTTCACCTTTCTGCTTGCCAGGGTTTTGTTGTCAGTTTTTTTTTCTTTAGAATGTTCTTGCATTAAAATACAAACAATTGATGCAATACAATAAGTTACCGGTAAAATTGGCTAGTGAGATTGAAATGATTACTAGCCACAGCCAAGTTTTACCAGCATTTGGCAGGTGCCAAGTAACAGGTACCAATGGCAAGGTTGGCAGGTTTGCAGGTGCCAATGGTAAGCCCTGTAGCACCACCATAACCATACTATAGCCGACAGCTGTTTGATGACTGACTAGCCACAAGAGGCTGTAAGTTGGCCCAGGAACATATTGAGTTAATTATAGATATATATATGTATATATATATATATATATATATATATTTTTTTTTTTTAAATATATATTTTGATGGGGGAATTTGTATGTGACACAGGACAGTTAGAGAAGCGACAGGAAAAGAGTGGGGAGAGAGACGGGGAAGGCTCAGCAAATGAGGTCGCCGGTGTAGGAGTGGAGTGCCCAGCCGACTGAGCCACGCCTGGGTCACGTTAGTCACAGATTCTGATAGCGCACATTCTACAGCGATACCTTAAACGTGGAAATCTAATGATATCTGATGAACTTCTGTCCTTCTATGTGTTCACCTCTCAAAGTAGATAGAAGATAAAGATAATCAAGATAAAAAAAAAGATAATCAATCTCTAAAAGCCCATAGAAGATACAAAGCTAACCCTTTAAAAGACAATGTGTATGCTTTTAGACGAATCAATACTGTTTTCTGAAGCATTAAGTGGCTTCTTGAAGCCCTCATCTCGCACATTCTGAAAAAAAACAAAAACACTCACAATTTCTCCATTTTGCTCTGAGAGACGTGGCCTGTTTTTTGTTGTTAGTCACATATTTAAAATGCAGAGATGGAAATGTGTTGTGTGCAATATATGACATATGAGAACCACATGAATTGTTCAGTAGCATAGTTCCGAATGACTGAACATTGTGTAATCTTGCTCAAAAGTAGACATTGAAAGCCGTATTCCTCTCCATGGTTAGTTGCAAAATATGTGAAATAAGATACATAATCGTGTTTTTTTTTCTATTTGATTGCATTGAGGGTACACCTATTGACTTAGGTGAACAAATGTAATACATTGTTATGATCATCCCTGGTTGCTGTATTTCAGGGGCGTCAAACTCAAATTGACTGAGGGCCAAAATCTAAATCTGGAACAAAGTCGCGGTCCGAACTCAACTATTATGTTTAAGAATTGACTAAATATGTGCATGCATGCACTTCATACTCAAAGTTACATTTCACATACACTCTTTCCCATCATATTTGTCTGTTCTGTTTCTGCACATCCTTGTGTTTTGCTATACAGTATGTGGGCCAACTGTAATACACATTTGAAATGATCTCGTGGGCCGAATAAAATGGCTCCGCAGGCCAAACTTGGCCCCCAGGCCTGAGTTTGACATCCCTGCTGTATTTGGATGATATCATGATGTGACTCTTCTATGTAAAACATCCTGAAACAAATGTCTAATGCTATCTCATCTGATGTACGTGTGTTCTCTCTTTGAAAATGTACTATGATGCTATGAATGACAACTAAATGAAATGGAGATTTTTTTTCAGAGTGTACACATAATAAAAACTTTAATTAACAGATGGAACGACTTTGTACAAATATTGTACACACACACGCATATATTTTACATTTGAAACAATATTGACTGAACGGGAAAATCACGCACTGTAAAGAGGCGTAATGTGCCATTTACGGTAAAATGATTGACAAGTATACAATACATGGGTTCACCGTGTTTATCAACATGGTATTGTGAGGAGGGGCAAGACATTGGCAGCCAACCACGTGAGCTAATTTTTTGACCAACAGCGGTTTCCAACAATCAGAGGTTGAGTTGTGCGCAGCTACTTTCGCGCAGTCAGGGGAAAATAAACATTTAGAACCCATGTATTCAAGAAGACATCCCGCATCTTTGTTTTAGGGCCGCTGACGAATGATAGCCAAGATGGCGACGAGTAGTACCACAGAACCCATTACCCCTCCTACCAACGCGCCCACGACAGAGCCAGCCAAATGCCGTGTCTCGCACATGTCGCCCGTATAGAAGGTGGACTTGCCAGTGACACACCTGTAATAGGGTGGGTAGGGATAGTTAGAGAGAGGCGGACAAGAAAGAGAGACAAACAGAGAGAGGGAGAGAGAGAGAGAGAGAGAGAGAGAGAAAGGGGAACAGAAAACAAAACTTTTATTAATACTGCCAGCTTTGAAACAGGTTTGACTGAAAACACAACTGAATACACAAATGAGCTTCACAGTATGTAAAAGAGATGGCTGAAGCAAACATACCAGGCTGCAACATGATCTCTCAGAATTCCGTGGAATGGACACGGATCTTTGGGACACGAAATATAGAAAGCACTTCTGTGAGTCAATCACGGAAAACAATGCCGTGACTAGGGACACAGAATTTTGGCAAAAATCTGTGAAACTGACACGGATTTCTTGTCCCAAAGATCTTTGTCCATTCCACGGAATTCTGAGCGATCAGGCTGCCTGTTGAGTACATTGAAGGGAGTGGGCACCATTGAGAAAGGTTGTGTGTAGAGAGTAAGTACTGTACATATATGTTCGTCAGCGACACAGACTGGCAGAAAGAGAAACAGCAAGTCCAGAGTAGACTAGAGTATGTGTGATCAGGAGTATGTGTCTGTGAGTGTGCATAAGTCATCGGTAAGCGCCGGTTAGGGCGCCAGACTTGTAACCCAAAGGTTGCCGGTTCAACTCCTGACCCACCAGGTTGGTGGGGGGAGTAATTAACCAGTGCTGTCCCACATCCTCCTCCATGACTGAGGTATCCTGAGCATGATACCGTCCTGCCGCACTGCTCCCTTGGGACACCATTGGGGACTTCCCCCTTGCACGGGTGAGGCATAAATGCAATTTCATTGTGTGCAGTGCGCAGTGAACACTTGTGTGCTGTGGAGTGCTATGTCACAATGACAATGGGAGTTGGAGTTTCCCAATCGGGCTTTCACTTTAAAAGGCATGGAACTGTGTGTGTGAAATAGACAGAGAGAGAGAAAGAGAGTGAGAGAGAGAGAGATACACAGGAGTGTTACGCAAGAGTGTCTCCTTCTGTGCTGACCTGCATGTGGCCTGGCCCTTGGTCTCCACGCACACCCCCCCGTTGAGGCATGGGTTGGGGGAGCAGGCCTGGGCCCGGACCTGGGCCTCACAGGGCTCACTGGGGGGCTGCAGAGGCTCTTCCTGGGGTGGACGCTCCTTCTCCTCCTGCACCTCCTCAGGCTGGGCCACCTTCACCTCCTCCTCCGTCGCCTTCGCCTTCGGCCGGACCACCACAGGCACCTCGGTCTTCAGCAGGTGGGTGAGGTCTGCAATACCGCCACAGCACATTTGAGCAAACTTACTATTGATCATATTGCAACACACAAAACACATTAGTATGACGTGGAAGTAAGATAAGCTTGCCAAAAAAATGTGCTTCTCAAAGGATGTGCTACTCAAAGGAACATTACGGTAGGGACACATACACGCGAATTTGCGAACTTTGCCATTCATTCCTATGAGAGAGGCGAAAGCAAGCGATGGCAAGCAAAAGCAAGCAAACAGGAGCGAAGTGAAGCGAAATTATTTAAGAAAGTTTAATGTTATGCAAATGAGGAGCGAATTCGCCTGCCGCGGCCCAATCAAATCAACAACATAACTGTTCCATTCCATTTGATTCGCCGCAACGACCTGATGACGGTTGGATTTCGCCTGTCTTCGCTTCGCTTGCTTCGCCTCCTATGTGTCCCTACCGTTAGCCATAGATAGCTAGTTAGAGGTAAAGATGGGATTTAAACCTGTAACCTTCTCATCTGAAGACCACCTGCCTAACCACTAAAGCCAGAGCCACATTTTAAACTTGCACAGACATCAGACATAGCAGAATTCCTGAAAGAGTCTATCATCCACAAACTGATTCCACCGGGCACAAATCACATTACCAGAGCCGCTGACAGCTTTGGGTGGTCCCAGGACAAAGTCACTTGAAACCAACCCAGGGGGTGGGGGGTATTGTGTCACAGTGCACTCAGCCCCCCACATACAGTATGGCTCTGCATGCCCCTTGGGGCCCCAGGTTTGAGTCAGCCTGGGTCATGTCCCAACCCTACCCATCTCTTTCTCCCCACTCTCATCCTGTCTTATTCTTGACTGCCCTATCAACAATAAAGACACAAAAATCCCAAAATCATAATAACAATATATATTTTAAACAAAATAAAAAACGCCCCCCACAACGCAATTCTTTATGGGACCCCTCTCTCCCTGGACAACTGACTTACTAACTTTTATCAGGACATTGCACATCAATGAACATATACATACATACATATGTACTGTCAATGTGCCAGATAATAGCCCACAGGCTAATTTCCATCTGGTGTCCAAAACAGACCACCCCCCACTACCTTCAAAGTCGGCCGTGATGATGAGGTCATCGCTCTTCAGGAAGTTCCTCCTGTGGAGCTGCAGGTGGCTCATGAAGGTGCTCCAGCCGCTCTCCGGCCCCCTGTAGCATCCACACTCCTCGTCATAGGTGCCATTTGCAGGCCCCGGCTTATTCCAATCGGTGTCGGTATCTACAGTAGCAAGACAGAGAGAGGAACAGCAAGCTATGAAGAGCTCTTTTCCAAAATGAGATATATCCATTTTATAGATGTTGGGAAATTGACATTTTTGTATTGGGCATTCCATTGAAATGCATTGCAAAATGCATTTTTATAGACGTTTTAAAGTATGTTCTCAAAACATTTGAATGGCAAGAATTCACACATATATGATAGGACCTCTTAACTGTCAATTCCAATATTAAAATGCAAAAAGTCAAAAATGGTGGATATAGCGTTTTCGAAAAGAGCTCTTCATATATTGAAAGACGCGATGCTGTGCCTGATTCTGACTGAGCGACAACAAAAAGGGGTAACATCCCAAGGAGATGCCTTGGTATAGATGAAGAGTATATATACACGCACCTGTCACAATGGAGGTTTTATTTTTATCCACGTGTTGTGTTTACACGGTCAAAAAATATCTGCATTTAAAAATATCTGCATACGTAGAGCCAGCGTATTAAAATTGAGGCAGCCTCATGCAATCAGGTGATACAGATTTGTTTTTAAGTCTGCTGTAAATATATATATCACCTGCCTCTTTTTTTTCCTCTACTCATAGGTGCCGGAAAAGGGGGATGCAGTGGTGCAATCGCCTCCCCACTTTTAGGCTCCCTAAATGAGGCTTTCTCAACTTTTACTGCAGACAAATGAATGGAGTGCAGCAGCAGTAACATTGTTAAGAAATAAAGAATCAAGAAAAAAATGCACCCCCACATTAAAATTCGTTCAGGCGCCCTTGTCTCTACTGCATAATTATTATTGATGATACATTTGGGCCAGATTGATTCTGAGGGTGCTGGTGCATTCTTAGCCAGTAGACAACATGTCTACACACATGTACATTTGCTTAAAGGTGTACTGTGTAGAATGTGGCCAGAATGGGTACTGCACCTATGTTGCTCATTGAAACTGGGTTGCCTATTGCCAAATTTGATCTGTTCATGAATGTTTACTAAGTAATAGACTAATATTTACTAATATGGCCAAAGTGCAGTCATTTTTACTGCTAAAAATGTCTATTTCTGGAAATTCAAAATGGCGGACCATGGAGAAAATCCCCCTTTTCATGTATGAAAAGTGCAATTTTCCCAGATAATGAATACTTAGAATTTGATGGTAGTGGTAAGTATTCATGAAAAAGGTAACATTAGTGAATGAGTAGCATGAATTATGGAAAAGACTAAAAATCTTACACAGTGCACCTTAAACAATTCTCACCAGTGGTGAAGCTACGGCTGTTGGACATCTGCTGGATGGCGTCTGGGTCCTGGTCCATGGCAGTGATGGTCACTTGCCTGTTCTTAGCAGGCCACTCCATCACTCCGTCGTTCTCTCCGCTGCACAGGTGAAAGCCCACGCCAAGGTAGTCGGGATAGTCGGGGCGTGAACCGTTGGGGTACACAGTTAGGCCAAAGGCATAGCCTTCAGAGTTGTAGAAGCGGTCACTGCGAATGCGCTGCCCAACGGCCAAGCCCAGCTTGCTGAAGTTTTTAATCTGCCACACGGCCCTGGGACAGGCCGTTTCGGTCAGCGTGATGTCGTCGATGGAGATGCCACTCGATGGCTGGTTTTCCAGTTGTGTGATGCCCTGGAACATGTAACGGAACTTCACCCCAACGTTCAGAGGCACGTGAGCAATGTTCCATGAGCTGTCTCCGTCACCTGAGGCAGACAAGAGTTGGTAAAATTATTGCAAGAAAGAAGAATTGCTGTAGAGCCTCTCAAATGTAGCCTATATTGTTCTTATATTTTACTAACCTTTAAATTATGTGCAAACCAACATTTGCTACAATAAATCTTTGGACCAACTTGAACCTCTATTCATCATCTTTCAGCTGCACGTGTCAAGACAAAATCCAGCTCAGACACCAACAGTAGTGAAAAAAACTTAGAGAGTACTCTGGGACCAAATACACTCTAGAAGATGTTAAATCAACTCTGTAAGTGGTGAATTAATGCTTCATTTTTTTAACTGTGTGCTACACTGTAAAAAAAAAAGTTAAATCGACTCTGTAAGTGAGTGAACACTGCATTTCTTTAACTGTGTGTTAAGAAATTCTCTACATGTATTGTTGAAAATATACTCTGTTATTCTTTGTTACTCTCTCTTTCTCTTTCTCTGTCTGTCTCTCTCTCTCTCTCTCCTTTGCTCTGAGTTATGTGACATCTCTGGTCCACAAGGAAAACATCTCTGCCTTGGTCGTCCTGTTTGGGGTACTACTCTGTTGAACTATGACCTTGGATGTTTAGGCTGGTGGAAGCTATCCATCACAGACCAGACGCCACGGAACCAGGGGGAGACGAGACCATATATGTCACTATTCTATAGTTTTACATATTCATGATAGGAAAGATGACGTCATGGACTGGGGGGACTGGGACTGTTTTAAATAAGTTTGTTTCTGTATACACTTCAGGACTTGCTGGGTGCCTCCCCACGCAGTAACTCCTCCGGCCGTTAAACAATAAAATCTGCTCGCAGATTTTAAATGCTACCTCTGTTTCCTGTGTGTTCTTTCAGGTCAATTTGATAAGGTAATACAGTGAAATTGTTAAAGTGATAATGTGAAATTATTCACACTGTGCTACTACACTACCTGTGATGGTGTGCACCTTCTTCACCTTCCGGATGTTTCCAGTGCCGTCGTCCAGCCTCAGCCAAATGACCAGCTTGTCCGTGGCGGGCCCCGACATCCTGTAGAACAGCAGTGTCAAACTTAGGCCCTGTTACAGGAGGCAAATGTGGCCCACAAGCAGGGGCGGTTCCAGACATTTATTCTTGGGGTGGCAAAGAGGTGGCGAAATGTATTTCAGGGGGGCATGCTCCTACACTAAGGGAAAATGATAAACGCGATATAATCGACACACACACTTATGTGATACAGTGAATCCCTTAAAGTGAAACCCTGCAACCTAAAGTTCTATGTCTGAAATGATGTCCAGCATTAAGGCTATTGGTCACAATCAGGGCTCTTAATTGGGGTGACAAATCATATTTCTGGGGGCACTGGCGTGCACAGACATTTTGGGGGGCAGGTCCTGGGGTGGTGGTGGGGGGCATGTGGAACATGTGAAGGCTGTCACGCTTCGGTTACAATTATTATTATATATTTTTTAATCACATTTTAATGAACATTCCACAGTAAGCTAAACCAAACATTTAAAAATGTTTAAAATTATGAATATTATGTTGGAAAGTTAAAATAATTAGATTACCATGCCGAGAGCATAATTTACCTCATGGACTAAAAAGTGTAGCCTACTGTCGCTTTAACTGTGCGTCTCCCAGCGCAGCAGTTGAATATAGGCCTACTTGCAGTCATCAGGAAGCGAATCATTCAGATTCCTTACTTGGAAAACTCTGTATCTCCGGTCATTTTTCCTCCATTAGTACTGATTTTAATTAGTTCATGTGTGTTTTCAAACTGTTAAGACCAATATTAAAGCCCAACTATCATTGCAAGACATTATCAAATCGTACACTGGTATTGTGAGTGAAAACTGCGTCTTTGGGTCGGAGAATCGGAGATTGTATCCGTGTAAGTAATAACACTTTTCTGGAGGTGTCATGTAACACAATCCTGTTTACCGCCGCATAAGACATTACTGCGCACCCTGTTATTATTGCTGAATTCACCCACAAACTTTTTTTTCCTCCCTGGCCATGACCGCTGTTCTGTTCCATGCCGCCGTCTGTTACAAATATGATTTGGCGCGTTGCATAGCCTATTTCATCAGGAGGCCGACGTTTTCCCAAACATAGGCCTACCTACATGAATCCTCTCGCTGTTTCCCAAACATTCTACAGAACAGGTTCATCGTTAGACCTGAAACTGTTTGAGCAACTTCTGGATTCATTATAGGCTAATAATGGTTGTTACAATCATGTTACACTGTGTTAATTGTTGACAACTTGGGCTACCTCTTCTGCGGTAGATTTGATAAATGCACAATTAGCAAAGTCTCATTATAAAAGCCAAGGTTCTATTTAGATCACTTCCACAGTCACTCATAAGCAACTTTCAACATCTTAAATAGGCTATTGACTGTTAGGCTACCTGGCTGGAGGGGAGAACGGTGGGGGCTGCCCGCCACACTGCTGCCTGCGCAACGCGCTTCTGAATCTGTCAGTTCAAGCGCGCTCACGTTGACAAATGGAGGGATGTGTGCCGTTGGAGGGGGCATGAGGCATTATTATCACGCGATTTTAATTGACAGTCATGTCTAAATGATGATGGGAACATCGACTACAGCGTTAACCCTACATTTAAGGAATAAAATAATAAAAAATTAAAATTAAAAACGAACTTTCAAAAGGGCACTTTTGTCCGTTAAAGGCAACTTGGTGCTGCCCAAGCAACACCTCGTGTCTATCTGTGCACGCCTATGTCTGGGGGGGCAAATGCCACCCCTTGCCACACCTTAGAACCACCCCTGCCCACAAGGTCATTTTACTTGGCATGCGAGCTTATTACAGTTGTACTGTATATGTAGTAATATGATATGTCACAGAAATGTGGGTCCAGGCCAGTGTAATATGTCCCATTGTGTCATTTAAAACGGACTATATGCAAGCGCATTTGAGCTACCATACATATACAAGTGTTTGTGAAATTTGCCCGAGTATTAAATGCATGTATGACCAATTAACCCCCCACTATCACCACCACCACCACCTTTTCTTAAATAAATTGAGTCCGGCCCGCAACTTTGCCTTATATTTAGATTTTGGGCCCCTTTGAATTTGGGTTTGCACCTGTAGAAGAAGCGCAGGCACTGCTGGCTCCTCTTGGGGTACAGGATACGGGACTCCAGCAGAGCGCTCTTCCCTGGCCGCGCGTTCGATGTGTCAAAGTTCATGAAGAGGCCAGCGTCTGTGCAGTAGGATACGGCAAAATAGGGCATAATATGGTTTAGTCATTAGCCCGTTTCCAACATTTCATGCCTTTGCACCTGAACTTGCAAGCAACATTTGTCTTTTTTTTTACTAATTGCGTTGGCAAGCTTATGATGTGGTCCATGGGGTGATTATTCAACAAAAAGTTGAGAACCACCGCTGTATGTGAATGAAATATATGAATGCATCCCTGTTTACCTCTGCACTGGCCCCCTAAGGTGTGGTCATTACTGCCAGTGGAGCTGGGAGTCTGGACCCAGTCGGCGTCATCGTTGTCATCCTGAATCATCCCACAGATGTTGATCTGCTCGAAGGAGCACTGGTCCATTAGAGTATGTGTTGTAGCTAGTGTCAGAGGAGCACAGACGCACAGTATGTTTACTTATAATGCCCTTCACTTAAAGGGACACTGTGTGAGATTTTTAGTTGTTAATTTCCAGAATTCATGCTACCCATTCAATAATGTTACCTTTTTCATGAATACTTACCACCACCATCAAATTCTATGCATTCATTATGACTGGAAAAATTGCACTTTTCATACATGAAAAGGGGGATCTTCTCCATGGTCCGCCATTTTGAATTTCCAGAAATGGCCATTTTTAGCTGCAAAATGACTGTACTTGGGCCACACTAGAAACTATTTGTTTATTACTTAGTAAACTTCCGTGTAAAGATCAAATCTGGCAATAGGCAGCACAGTTTCAATGAGCAGCATAGTTGCAGCACCTTTTTTGACCATTTGCTGCACAGTGTCCCTTTAAAGAGTTTTGTTGCAAAACAAGTCCTATCATCTATGTGTGAATTCTTGCCATTCAAGTATTTTGAGAACATACATTTTAAACCTACAGTATATAAAATGCATTTTGCAATGCAATGCAATGGAATGCCCAATAGAAAAAATGTCAATTTCCCAAAATGTTCTAAAATGCATATACAGGGGCTGATGTATCACTATGTGTTTTTGTTTTTCTTTTAATTTTTATAAATTGTCTTATCTATTACCTGTCCTTTTGACATTACTGCCAATTTGTAATGAAAACATGTTGTAATCAAGATGAGATTCCACCTTGTCTGGCAGGTGTCATTGAACTGATTAACCGGCTGCTGTCAGCCAATCACAAACCAGAGGACAATTTATAAGGGGTGTCTTCACTTTGCTTTTGTAAAAACTTGAGAAAGGCCATACAGGCCGAAACGTTGTTTGTCAATAAATTGCAGCACGATGGACAAGAGTGTGCGGTACCTTTTTCTACAAAATTGATCTTGCACCCGCTACCTGCACCTCGAAACCTCTGGTGTGCGTTGGTTTCCTCCCTCTAAAATGCATATATGTCATTTTGCAACAAAGCTCTTCGTACAGTATGTTCATGTTAGGATACTCAGGCAGCTTCTCATAAGGGCAATAAAGGGGAAAATAATCTCATTCACAATGGATAGCAATGTGAAGTACTATCCAGATCAGGGGTGCCCAATTTTTTCCTCGCAGTGGGCCAAAAGTGAATATTGTGGGTGGGCCACGGGCCAAAAACAAACATGTACTATAGAAAGCACCGTACTGTATATCTAACAGAAATGTTTCAAGTTTTACATAAGATTAGATAACAATTCAAATGTGCTGTATTTCCTCTCCTGAAATAGTGTATAAGTGTGGTCAGAGGAGGAACTGCAATCAATTCTCTGAAGGCTTGAGACAGAAATACCCCAACTGACAGGTCAAATGAGATAGGTGAAACAAAGATGACAGGCTGAAAACAAAAAGCTTTAAGGGCCAAGTTTTAAGGCCCAAAATTGAGCAGCTGTGATCTAGATATACAATTATGTTTGTGATCATGGCCCAGACCTTGGCCAGTACTTTGATGTGGTGATTCCAAAAACTAATTTTATATTATGGTGCCCACAAATACATTTGGCGCACCTGCCTATGAATATAGCACACTCACCACACTCATACTTGCGGTTCAGCCTCTCCAAGTCAACCGCGCTGAAGTCCAGCCGCTGACCAATGACATTGTTGAAGGCGGGGATAGCGGTGGTGATGGTGGGAACGTTGGGCTCCTTGTTGAAGGACAGAGGTCGGTAGTGCATGATGGACTCGTAGTCGTACGGTGTGTTCAAGTCTGTGATCTTGTCATCCTCGTACCTGTTGAAATTGTGCTCCATTCCTGTGGACAAATATTTGTGTGCATGTTAGCGTTGAGTCATATTGAATTTAGCACCACACAACAACATATCGTTAACAATTGAAGTCTATGTACAGCTATGTACATCTACAAGGACATTGCATGCCTTTATATGAAGTACATTCTTCAATGATATTGTGTTGGTTCCCCCCACATTGTGATGCACATGTGCAGGGCTGCTGACAGCTTTGGGAGGGCCCAGGACAAACATACATTAAGGGGCCCCAAACTCAATACATACAATGTAATGAGGATCCAATTTTGGGTCCCCTCTCTCCCTGGGCCTGGGACAAGTGACCCCTTTGTCCCCCCCTGTCGGCTTCCCTGCACATGTGAGATGCATATTGTGTGTGTGATGCCCACTACAGAGTACTGTACCCTCAATTATTTGGTCCCAGTGGATCTTGACGTAATCGTCACGGTCAGAGCGTGACTGCTCATGGTAGTAGCCGAGAGCGTGGAGGAGTTCATGCGACACGATTGCTCTGGTGTCACATCTGGCACCGATGGACACATTCTGGCCTTCTCCCAGGTCACCCACAAATGACCAGCACCTGTACTCAAATGACATAATACACAGCATACTGTTGGTTAGAGGGGATACATGATGGGGGAAAACTAAAATTTCATTGTCACAATTCACCTTTTTAGGTCTTCTTGGGTTTTTTATTACTTTTATTTTTTGAAGATTTTTTGGGGTCTTTTTTCGACTTTATTCGACAGGACAGTGTGAGAGGTGGACAGGAAGCGAATGAGGAAAGAGACGGGGAGGGGTCGGTAAAGGACCCAGGCCGGGAATCGAACCCGGGTCAGCCGCCTACCGGTTGGCCACGGCAGGGCCGGGATTTCTTGCCTTTAATTGGTAGGACAGTTTAAGAGTGACAAGAGTGTAATGGGAGAGTGACCAGAAAGAGCAGACGGTTCTTTTTGTAATACACTCACAATATGAACAAAAATAGACCTGAGTCCTTTTCCTGTCGGTTCACTTTTTGGCCCACTTACAGAGGACTGGGTTGGGTTCACTTATAGAGGGGACTAGGTGTGACAATACCCTTAGGTGCTTCAGTCGTGGCCAAGGCCACAAAAGCTTTACTACTACTATACCATACCAAGTCATTCACTGGCTGTACTTTGTGCTTTGTTCTTTGAACTTTTGTTTTTGTTCATTTCACTTTGTCAATGGTAATTGATAATCTCTTCACTTTGTCAAGGACACCCCACATTTTAATCAGAATATCAGACCCAATTAATCTTGGTAATCACCCTTGATAGAATCATTCATTTGATTATCATGGTGTCTTATCTCTAATGGTGTCCTTGTGCTTTTTATTTAGATAAATCAGTCTCTCAGAAAGTGGAGAAAGGTATGCACAATAAAACAGTTCTGGCACTTAGACAAAAAATATTAGATACAGAAGGCCTATGTTGAAGTGATCAGTACACTGTCTAAATGATTGCATTAAGTATTTATATTGCCAAGGGACTACATGCAGAAAATAGCATGTCACAAACTGGTGCAGACATCTCTCCTTGCTTGACACAAGCATAGCCTAAGGGTCACTGTCCCTTACAGTAAAAGTACATTAAACAAACACCTAACTTTGATTTAAATCAGGCAACTTTGCAAATAATTAAACTCTCCTTGGATCATATACAGGGCACAGACACCATTTTCTAAATAGGCAACACAGGTTGCACAACCACCCGACAGTATATACTATATGCATCAGCAGGGAAAAGTGCTGTAGCAGGCCTTCAGTGCTCACCCATCCAGTTTGGTGAAGGAGAGGTAAGTGCTCTCTCCCTCGTAGGGCTTGAAGTCGATGCAGGACTTCAGTCGGTACATCTCCATGGCTTGTAGGATAACACCCTTGGCATTCAACTCTGGGGACATTGTATGAAAATTCGTTTAACTTAATGGGCACACAGGGCAACTTTTTGAACAATGCTGCTGGGCCAAAACAATATCGGCTCCTAATTTTCTGATGGAAAAAGTTATATGCTGCAGATCCAAGTTCTCTTGATAAATGTGTTATATTGCTAAACACTCCAAATAATATTACTGTATTGTTGCCCAGGCATATTACTCAAGGAGTTGTCATGTGTCTCATCACTTTTAGAACAACCAACACAATTATCAATATTAACGTAATTAAAAGAAACTGTCTATGGAAGTGAGGGGGTGAATACCCAGAGAGTCTGTGAGGATGTAAGGTATTGGCATCTTCCATCTGCCACCCAGGATTGCATTTCTTCTCGTCTGAAAAAAAAACAGGGAATATGAGACCTCCACAACTTAACTGAAAGAATGATTAAAGTGAAATCTAGAGTGTGAATTAACTTACATCTACAGCAATGTCCCCCTGGAAAAGTGGTCTTGACGATTCTAAGAACAAAATAAAAAGATTCAGCCTGTGCAAGTCTATTTAATAATGTTAACCCTTGCATACAATTGTACAATGAGGTTAATAGAAAATAAAAACTTGTAATACACTGATGTAATTAGCTTTCAGAGTTTGCCGTTCACTGGGACTGTCCCTGGCACACTCTGTTTTTCCCCAAATGAAAATGTTCATTGTATTGTACTGGCGATCAGATTAACTGGCAAGGTAACATTCAGGCCTACCAAAGATGGTGGATCTGTACATTTCAATAGTGTTCAGGCAAAATAGTAGCACAAGAAAATGTTTTCAAGTTGGGTGAAACTTACGTAAATTAATATCAGGGATGTCCTCCCTTAATTCTCCTGCATCTATGTCACGTCCTGTGGAACATTGAAATCATACAGTTACGAAAGATGCAAAGTGTCATGCAAAAATAATCAGTTTCAGTAGTTTGACAACACATCAGAAAGCCATAAATGGATGAAAAGTAACATGTACCATTATCATAATGTGTTGGTACGGCTTCAGCCTGTTTGGGTGCAGAAACAAATTATTCATAAACAAAAATCATCAAGTGATATTAGCTACAAATATTATGCTCTCTCTCTCTCTCTCTCTCTCTCTCTCTCTCTCTCTCTCTCTTTTTTTTATCTATCTCTCCTTCAAACAAAACAAAAACCTATATAGTCAACCAAAACAACTACAAACAAGTCGACTTTTACCTTCAGCAGCAAAAGGAGTGCCGTTAAAGCTGTGTATTTCCACCTGGTGTTTGCGGAGCCCATGTTCAGTCCTGTGAGACTGTGGCTTGTACTGCATCAGCGGGCCGGTGTAAACATTACAATAAAGCTGGAGTGCTTGGTGGTACTTTGGCCCTGATACAAGGGGGAGATGGTGTAGGTCCTGTCACCTACACGTGCAGGGAAGCTGTCAAGTGGGGGGGGCAAAGGGGACAGTTGTCCCGGGCCCAAGGAGAGAGGGGGGGGGGGGGGCAGAATTGGGACCCGATTACATTGCAATGTTTTGAGAGGGGGCCCCTTTGAGATGATTTTGTCCCGGGCCCGGTCAAAGCTGTCAGCAGCCCTGTACACGTGCCTGTGTCAGCTCTGTGATGGCCTATGCACAGATAACAACACACACATGACTAGACTATACCAGACTCAGCACTTTGCTTTATCACTCACATTATATTTTAATGATTTACCAACAAAAAGCCTCACTGCTGTTAAACAGCACTGCAGAGCAATGTTTTATGGCAGGGGTATTCAATTAAAAGTCACTAAGGGACATTTTTTTCGAATTCCTCCCAGTAAAGGGGCCGAACATAGAATCTGCATAACTGTGAGCAGCATGGAGTGCAAGGTTAGGGTACGAAACAAGCAGATAACTTTCCAGAAAGAACAGGCATTCGTCTATTTATCTATTAAGACTTCACTCTCATGTGAATGCACAGGAGAGGTACCCCAAACTGAAGTGGTAGTGATTGCAAATTATGCACAGCCACAGCATACATGTTTTCAGGGCCGCATCTGGCCCCAGAGCCTCCATTTGAATTGCCCTGGTTTATGGTCTTCGGCTGATTAAAAATGCTTTTCTTCTGCACGACCAACGAGTTGTGAGCCACAACTAATGTCATGTCACAAGTGATGTCACTACCATGCTAATCTGTTTTATTCCTTGGCGTTTTGCCATGTCCCAGAATCTGTTTTATCCCCATTATTTATCTGTAGGTTGTGTTGTCACTGGCAATTAACAACAGCTCCAAGGCGAGGGTTTATGATATGAGGTTGATTTGAACCCTTTTCATTTGTGCAGCATTTCCAGAATGCCTATCAGTGATGTTGTTCTAACTTGTATATTTCCAGAGGGATCACATATTATGTTTTCATCATTGCAACGGACATCTAGCACCATTTACTTTCACCAACACATTGTATTTAGGAATTATTATGATAAATAGGACACAAGGCGGTAGTCATTTTAGACCAAGCAATTTATTGAGAATAGAATACTTGTATATACTATTTTAATACATTTTGTTGAATGGATGCAGAAAGCTATGGGGACATTGGTGCAAGTAAAGTCCAGTTCAGACAGTGTTTACGTTGCAGCTTTCAGTAATGGCCGGGACATGGGTTATCCATTAGCCTAATTACAGTTAGTGTTGTAAGTGTTACATTTCATGACAAGTTACAATATTCACTGTTATGTTATAGTGACTCTAGAGAATGTAATGGGTTGTGGTGTTGGTTTCCTTGCACAAACAGTAATTGCTGAGCTTTTAGTCAGGTAGCTTAGCAAAGCATGTTGTTCTTGGCCTTTTCAGACAGTATTTCCTCTGGGCTCAACAAGATTCACCAGAGAGGAGAGATCTGCAAAAAAAAAAACATCAATCACAATAAGAACACACATGCACAGATGCACACACGCACACACACATGCACGCACGCACACACGCACGCACGCACACCGCACACACACGCACACACATGCACACACACAGCACCCAAATAACTACACTGTGCAGGCTACAAAACCCCATGGTGTATTACCTTCAAACTCCACAAAGAGAATGAGATCATCGTTCTTCAGGTAGCTTCTCCGTTGCAGCTCTGCATGGGAAAAGTAGCCATTCCAGCCCCAAGTGTTGCCACGGTAGCAGTCGCAGGAAGCGTCATATGTCCCAACCTTCGCAGGGTTGTCCCAGAACAACTGGTTGGAGCCTAACATTTAAAGGACAACAGCTGGTTGGACTTTCATTGTTCAACATGCACCACAAACAGAAATACAATTACATGTATTTGAGGTACCTTCAAGTGCAATATTTTATGGATCTATTCAATTCAGACATACCTTGGTTCTACCAGGCATCAGTTATTTATTTAAGAAATAAACTATTGCAGACACAACATCACGTAACTTGCCTTTGACACAGAAGCATGGGGTTAACTCGAATCTGAAGTTGCCAAGATAAATAAATACAATAAATACATACAAATACAAATACATACAAATACAAATACAAATACAAATACATACAAAACATACAATAAATACAAGGTAAATCTGTCCTGCTCCTCTCTATCCCCTTATAGAAGCTGTCTGCTGTCGGTGGCCCTGCTTCTTTAGTCTCGCCGCGTGCCATTCTACGTACTTCCGCCAAGAGGCTTGGCTTCGTACTACGCCTGGCGACTGTTTTCTGTGGAGCGATTGTTGAGCGGCATTGATTTGGCCGGCCAATCCTCCCCAGAACAGCCAATATATAATAAGCGAATATGCCCCACGTGAGGCCGAAAGGGGGAGGACGCTCATGACGATGACATAAACGTCTGCTCCAGAGCCATCGGTCTGCACTATGTTGTTGTTGAGTCACTGGCGGCAATTGGGTTAGAGCTGTCCAATCATTTCAAACCATAACTGAGGGCAAACTCCCTGATTCCTGCAATCGCGTCAGATCACACAACCTCCAGACCATGAATACCAAATGAAATGGTATTATGGGATGGTCAGAACCAGGCGGCTGCCTCTTACCCGTGAGCTGTTTGCCGTTGGTGGTGAAGCTGAGGGAGAAGGACTGGCGGCGAAGCACGTCGGGGTGCTGATCCAGAATGGTGACCGTCACCTGCCTGTTGCCCACCGGCCACTCAAGCACGTGGTCGTTCACTGAGCTGGTGACGTGGAAGAAGGCTCCCATCCAGCCGGAGTACACCTCAGAGTTGGGGCCGAGCTGGAGGCCGAAGCCGTAGCCCTCTGGGCTGTGGAAGAGTGGGCTCTGCAGGTACTCCCCGGGGGCCATGGTGGCCACCAGCTTGCTGAAGTTGGCGATTCGCCACACACCGCTTGGGCATCGCGTCTCAGCCAGCGTGATGTCATCGATCATGATGCCACCCTGGGAGCCGGATGGGTCTCCGCGGAGACCCTGGAAGGCGTAGCGGAACTTGCCGTCCATCTTCAAGGGCACGTGGGCGATTTTCCAGGAGTGGTCATCATCGCCTGAGCACAACATCACAACAAGGACAAAGACATGGGAGAAGCGTAATTAAGTATTTATAAGATGATTATAAAATATGTATTTATAAATCTTTATGCGAATTCCAGTTTATGACCAACTGTCCTCCCTGGTAGTTCAGATCTCAAGCATATAGGTATTTCTTTTGGACTAACTAGAAAGCAATACACCAAGTCCAGAATTATCCATGTGAATCATTAGGTTATGATATCGACTTTTGGCCCTCACCCATGAAGGTAGCCTCCTCTTTGGTGGAGAGGGTCCTCCCCTTGGGGTCCTCCCTCTTGGTCCAAACCACAAGTTTGTCCTTGGGGCTGCCGGTCATCTTGTAGAAGAACTGCAGGCATTGGAGCTTCCTCTTGGGGTACAGGACCCTGGAGTTCAAAAATGCTGAGTCATCAGGGTGCCCCTGGTTTGTGGGAAAGTGCATCAAGTATCCAGCACCTAAAGAATACAAAGGAGAGACTCATTGGTCAGACTTGAATTTGCACCATTTATTTGATTTGTTTAAGGTGCGTACAGACACAATGGACCGCGCAGCAGATTTTATGTTTTTAAATTTTGGTTTTACACACCACATCGTCACATTGTCATAGATATACTTACTCCAATCTCTCTTTAGTTAAAATAGCATCCATTTAGTTAAATTTAGTCGCACAGTCAGATATTAACGAAAGCCAATGTTGTAAATATCTGAAAATCATAAAACGGTGGTCTGTTCCTTTAAGTTCTTTAAGCCATACTTACTATCACACTGTCCCAGAAGGGTGTGATCGTGTGATGTGGGAGAGCTGAGGGTGTGAATCCAATCTCTTTGGCTCTGAATCATGCCACATTCATTGCTGGTCTCAAATGCACATTGGTCCAACAGAGTCAGAGGTGCAGCTGTATAAAAACAAACACAAAACATGTTAAGGAATCACTGTGACCTGAACCTGAGTAAGACATCCATTCATCCAAATGTCAATCTCTGTCCCTTCAATGTGTGTATCCTGCTCATACTGAGACAGATGTGTGTTTTGTTCATTTTTGTTGAAACAAATGACTTGTGAAATGTGATGGCAATGAACATACTTATGTCTAATGCCTTACTTAAAGGGGAAATCCGGTGTAAAAGACTTAAATGGTGTTAAAAGATGATGGTGAGGGCTAACTCTGGGCACATACCTAAACTCCATTTGTGCTTTGCATTGAGAAATCCAGCCCTTGTTATCCAATGCTAACATTGTGTTTTTGCTGTGGTTCAGCAGGGCATAGAACGAAGTCGATTTAAATCTTATACTTAAAATACTTTTCACCCATTTACGACGCTCAAAGTTGCTCTAAAACTTCGTCCTGTAGAGTCGCATGGTTGTTGACATATAAAACGAGGCATAGAGAACTTTGGTAGCCTACAGTTTGTTTAGAAACAATGCCATTCCTACAGGCTGCACCAGGTTGGCCGATATAGCCAACGGCAGGGCCAGTTTACTAGAGACTGTCCAGTGTGTCCACTCACTACTTTTTCAGGTGGTACCGCAAATGGTTGGAAAGTAGAGATTTATAACTATGGCTTCTTCTATGCCCTGCTGAACCACAGCAAAAGCCCAATGTTAGCATTGGCTAACTAGCACTGAACTTCAAATTGCTGGGGACGTATGAGGTGAGGTATGTGGCAAAAGTTAGCGCTCAGCATCAGGTGTTATCACTACATAAGCCATTCCACACCGGATTTCTCCGTTAAGTGTAAAATGGCTGCTACATAAACAGAAACGATTTATTGATACTGTCCACTTACAGCAGTTGTACATCCTGTTGAGTCTCAGAAGGTCCGAATCACTGAAGTCGTTGTACTGGCCCATTAGCTTGGTCTTCTCTGGGTCCTTGGCGGTCATGGTGGGGTAGTTGGAGTCTACATTGAAGGAGTAGGGGCCATAGTGCATAATGGACTCGTAGTCATAAGCAGTGTTCTGGTCTGTGATGAACGAGTCATTATATGCATCGAAGTTATGCTCCATACCTGTAAGGTACAACCAAGACCAGGGAAATCAATGAAAAGACAATTAGAAATGAAATGAGACAGGTGGGACAATTCATTCAGTGAGGCAGAAACATACGGTTTTAAAAAATAATTTCAAATGACTAAAATGACAGGACCGGTTTAATTAAAACAGGTCTGACAGGCGGACAAAGATTTGTCCATCTATGCACTCTGCCGCCTTGTGGACACAAGAGGGAAATAGAACTACAATTTAAGGAATGTGTTTCGGACAGGCAGACCGACAGACGGACATACCATCTTCTAGAGATGCTAGGATACATCTAAAAACGCTATTGAAATAAGTGAAAAAAATGTTTGCCACTGCTGTTATTAGTGTGACAAGGTCGTACCAGGTATGACTTGGTCCCAGTGGATATTGATGTAGTCGTCTCTGTCAGTGCGAGACTGCTCATGGTAGAAGCCCAGAGCATGGAGCAGCTCGTGCATGATGGTGCCTTTATAGTCACATCCTGGGCCCAGAGAAAGCTGCTGCCCCTCCCCCAGGTCTCCAACCATCGACCAGCATCTAGTCAGAACAGAACATGCAGTCAATCAGTGCACCTAAATTAGACATCCTAAAATGACCTTAACCCTTTTGCGCAGAGCCTATGTAATAATCTTATTGTCACCAAAATTCCAATTAAAAATGGCAAAATTGCGTTAGGTACTCTGTAATGTCATAGCAGTGTTGTTATCATTTAGTTTTTTTCAGCAAAGAATGAACAGGCCCACAGGCGGGCCCATCTGCAAAGAGGCTACAAAGATGTTTTTTTTCAATGTGTCCTTGTGCCCATGCACCATGGGACAGTAATATTTGGTCAATGTAACCTTCTCATAGACCACTGTTTGTTTGATTTTCCCTCCTCAGACAAACATCCAGACAATGGGACACAGAGTAGACACCCTTGTAATTATAGAGGAAACGAGTCAAAGAAAGACATTTACAGGAGTTGTTGAGGGGACGCACACTCATGAGCTGCAGCTGATAACTTAGATTTTGCCTGTTGTCTCTTGCCAACAGATGAAACCCTTACTCTGAAATCTTTGACAGTGTAACATATAAACACGTAATAGTATGACATAGATCTAGTGAATGACATACCCATCTAGTTTTTGAAACTTGATGAAGCTCTTGTCCCCCTCCTCGAAGGGTCTAAAGTCCACACAGGACTTGAGGCGGTAGGTTTCAAAGGCCTGGTGGATCACGCCCTTGGCATTCAGATCTGGAAACACAAAGGTCACTGAAGGTCAACTGGGCCACTGCATGTGCAAGATGCCATTTCTGTAGGGTTTCTGTGTCTGCAAAGAGCTCTGCCATGATGCAGATAATAACAAGAAGAAGAAGAAGGAGAAAAAGAAGAAGCAGAAGAAGAAGAAGCAACATACCAAGGGCGTTTGTTAAGATGTAAGGTATGGGGAACTTCCATCTGTAGGCCTGGTCAATCAGTGCACGTCCAGGCTACAACAACAAAGCAGAGACCAAAGACAAAGTCTACTCTCTGAACAAATCAACAACAAAAATGTTTCTGAACTTCCTACAAAAATCCCAATGTTGATGTGCTTGTGATGGAGTGACCATCATTTGTGTTGTGAGTTTTACTAAATGTGGTGTCAGATGTGGGATGCGTGGGTCGTATCGTATCGTATCGTATCGTATCGTATCATAAACGTGGTGTCAGACGTGGGATGGCGTTCTGTGAGGCAGTCAGATCTAGCTTTGTGAGTCTGGTCTGGGTGACCAGAGGATAGGTTACCCTCCTGAGGAACCCCAGTGACAGGTAAGGCATGGATGGCATCACGGATGGTAGAAGAATAGTGGGAGAAATGTGAGCGATGCTCTGTGTGTGTAAAGCATAAGGGTCCTATTCCCAAAGCAAAAGGCAGTGTGACGAGATTGACCATCGCTATAGGTTTGCAGGTGCACTCTGACCAAGAGCATGGCTCTTTGGTGTAGTGGTCAAAGTCGAGTCCTAGTTTGGCTCCCCCGATGCCCCAGGTTCAAATCAAGGCAATGCCTCTGGGTTCATATAAGCAAGATTACATTTGATTAGACCAATGAATAATGCTGAAGCCACACCTAAACAGTTGCGCTAGAATGGTTAGTAGGAATTGCAATGACACGCCACCAAGTCTCGCAACTCCCAGAGGGGAAGACTTAAGACCAGAAGGCTAGTGATTTGGGGGAAATCATACCTTGCAAAACAAAATCAATTCCATACATCAAGTAGTGAATTTCAAACCCAAGAACACGGTGTGTCATGGTGTGTCCATGAACCAAATAATCTATCTAACCTACAGTTACTCCTGTGGGACAGTTTACCATAAGTCATTTGTGATAAGAACATGTTCTCGTGCCTGTAATGTTAGCATCATAACAATATAAACTGCTTACTAAACTGGACTATTATATCGCTGAACTTTGATCTCTTGTGAGATAATCATTAATGATCTGTTTACTTTGGTTTGTTAGTTCAGCATTAGAAAAGCGTAACGCAAATTTCACAAAGCTGACATTATACAGTAACTTCATCTCACTAAGTAGGTTTATGTTACAGGTATACTTACACGTGAAGCAATATCTCCGTGCACCAATGGATTTTTCAATCCTTTGCCAAACAAAAAATGCACAATTAACTTAATTGTTTAAGTCTATGGCAATTAAACCTGGAAATGTAAACACAATTCGTATACAGAGATAAATCAGATGTTTAATTAATGGTTAATTATTCAAAGTAATATTTGGCAAGTTAAATATGTAGTGAAGAACATCAAAGCCTATCATAATAAGAAGTAGAAGTTAATGGTCAGTGAAGTGCAATCAAAATAAGTAAAGTCAAGTCAATTCAAGTCGGTTAATTAATCATAATTAATAATTAATATAATATTAATATTAAAATTAATATAAATAGAATGAATAATTAATTAGACAAAATAATGTGACTCGACTCTGCAAAAGACTTATTACACACCTTGATTGATGAATGGGATCTCTCTTCTAATGAGACCATCTTCATCAATGGCATGATGAGCTATAAGGCAACACATTATGATTGTCAAACTCTGTAATTGTATCTGCGATGACATATATAGGTTGATATTGGGTTCGAAATACAATGATAAATTACACATGTACGTGAACAATCACTTCAATATGAGTTGAAAAGAACATACATTTTTCTTTCAGCCGTCTTTTAATCTGTGATGGACAGAAAACATGAATATGATAACCAGAATGAAAAGACAGCTTTCATATCACCTATCTCATGATGTATCTACGTAAGAACAATAGACTGTCAAAGGACATGGAGTGAGAAAGAGGCAGACAGAGAGAGAGACAGACAGACAGACAGATAGACAGACAAAAACAGAGAGACTGACAGACAGAGACAGACAAACAGACCAGCAGTCAAACAGACAGACGGAGAGAGCGATACAAAGGAGGGGAGGTCATAACAAAAGCTCAGCTGCTGATATGGGGACCCCTTGATGGTCCCTGTAAGACAATATAACATGCTTACGGTGAAGGAGGAGGAGAGGGAGAGCAGAGCCAGGCCGCAGAGGGTGATGCCCAGGAGCCTCATGCTGAAGGAGAGGATGGCCAGCACAATAACCTCCCAGACGCTCTCAACACCACACTTATTATACAGCTATCATTTATTGCCACTGCATCGGAACTTTGATCTGCACCCAGGGAATCCGATAAGGAGGACAAAGGGGTCAGCTGTCCTGCTCCTAGGGAGGGAGAGCGGTCCAGAACTGCGTCCACATTACATTATGCATTGAGTGAAGCTGGGCGGGTGAGTGAGGTGTTATAGGAGGTGGCTTTAAGACGACTTCATCCTGGGCCCAGCCAAAGCTGTCAGTGGCCCTGTTGCAAAGCCAGAAAGGGTGTGAAGAGAGACAACATTAAGATACACAGCGTCCCAGAAACTGATAGGAAGCTTATATAATGCTCTAACTGATGAACTAGCTGGCAAGTATTCATTACACAGAGTATATCAGAACTGGAATAATGACCTTAGGATCACAGATTCACATGTACAAACTGTAAAATGGAAGGAGTGTTTACGAGTAACAAAGAGTATAGCAATCCCTTTGAGGATTTATAAAAAATACTCTACTGTAACTAATGCAATTCTGTGCCTCGTTATCAATATAAACTAATGACAAGAATATATTACACTAGATCCAAGGTGCACAAATTTGATTCCTTATCTTCTGCTCTTACCCAGGAAGATACATTAAATACATTCTTTCTGGGAATGTCCAGCAATTAATCAGGTTTGGATGGAGATTGGAAATGTTATTAATACGGTGTGAAGAATTACAATTAATCTCACGCCTCAGCTGTGCATTTTCCATAATATTGGCCAGGTAAGATATAGGTTACCCATTTGGTTGGAAGGTGTGTTTCTGTTCCTTGATTTACAATTTTAAATCATTGGAAGAACAGGGTTTGTGATCTCTGGTTGATTTGAAGTGAGGAGTCCACACACTTAAAATCCTTTCTTTTTTTAAAAAAAATTTGATGGCATGGCCATGAAATTTAAAAGAAGGATTTTAATTGTGAAAACTCCTCAATCTGAAAATTAGTCAGCCTTTGTCCTGCACATTTTCGGATGTTCGCAATCTTCACCTTCAACTGTGGTTGATTTGAACCCTTTTTATTTTATTTACCAGTGCTATTGTTCTACAGGTAACTAGTAATAATAAGTTTTTTAGTCTATCTCAATTTAGGAGGCCCCGATTTTGGGGGCAAAGTGGTTGAGGCCCTAAGCACTATGCTTACTCTTCTTATGATAAGCGGCGGACCTGTTCCTATCAGTTTCTGGGACACTGTGTATATTAATGTCTGCTCTCCTCATACCCTTTTTGGCTTTGGCTTTATACAATGACGCAGTTCTGGACCGCTCTCTCCCTAGGAGCAGGACAGCTAACCCCTTTGTCCCTCCTTATCAGCTTCCCTGGGTGCAGATCAAAGTTCCTATGCAGTGGCAATAAATGATTGCTGTATAATAAGTGTGGTGTTGAGAGCGTCTGGGAGGTTATTGTGCTGGCCATCCTCTCCTTCAGCATGAGGCTCCTGGGCATCACCCTGTGCGGCCTGGCTCTGCTCTCCATCTCCTCCTCCTTCACCGTAAGCATGCGTTGCTGTCTCACGGGGACCGTCAAGGGTCCCCATATTAACGGCTGAGCTTTTGTTATGACCTCCCTTCCTTTGTATCGCTCTCTCTGTCTATCTATCTGTCTGTCTGTCTGTCTGTTTGTCTGGTCTGTCTGTCTGCTAGTCTGCTCGTCTGTCTCTGTCTATCAGTTTGTCTTTGTTTTTATCTGTCTGTCTGTCTGCCTCTCTCTTTCTCTCTCTCTGTCTCTCTCTATCTGTGTCTCTCATTCTCTGTCCATTGTCAGTCTATTGTTTTTATGTATCTTTTTTTTTAGAGATGTATCATGAGATAAGCTGTCTTTTCATTCTGGTCATCATATTCATGTTTTCTGTTCTTCACAGATTAAAAGACGGCTGAAAGAAAAATGTATGTTCTTTTCAATTCATATTGAGGAAATTGTTTTGTTAAATGTGCATGTGTAATTTATCAATGTTGTTCGTACACAATATCAACCTATGTCATCGCAAATACAGTTGCAGAGTTTGACAATCATAATGTGTTGCCTTATAGCTCATCATGCCATTGATGAAGATGGCCTCATTAGAAGAGAGATCCCATTCATCAATCAAGGTGTGCAACAAGTCTTTTTACAGAATCGAGTTGCATTGTTTTGTCTAGTTAGGCCTAATGGAACTTCATTGACTACGAAATTGTGCATTTCTTGTTTGGCAAAGGATTGAAGAGTCCATTGGTGCATGGAGATATTGCTTCACCCGTAAGTATGCTTATAACATAAAAGTTCAGAGATATAGTAATAGTCCAGTTTAGAAAACAGTTTGAAATGCTATGATGCTAACATTATAAGCACAAGAACATGTTCTTATCTCAAGTGGCTTGTGGTAAAGTGTCCCACAGTAGTAACTGTTAGATCAGATGTTCCAGAAGTATACTAGTAGATTCATTTTTGTTGTGCTATTCTTTTCCTGTCAACCTGCCACGACCCCCCTTACCTATCATGGGGATCCCTCAGAAGGGTAACCTATCCTGGGGTCGCTCATATGGCTCACACAGCTAGATGCCCATCTGACTGTTTCACGAATTGTCATCCCACTTCTGATACCATGTTTAGTAAAACTCACAACATAAACTAGAAATGCACTCAGAGAGTGCAGACCTCCGCCAAGTAAGCTGTTTGATAGAACATTTGACTACACCCTATTTTATTCTTTCTGCCTGTTTTTTGTGGAGTTAGAAACTGGAATGTCAAAATTCGCCCTGTCAAGCATTTTAATTTACGGTCACTAGAGACGTCTAGATTTGTAGGCTAGCAATGTTGAAGATTTTTTTTCTTTTAAATCCTAGTTCCAGTTTGTGATCCGGATCACCACCAAAATTTAATCACTTGTTCCTTTGGTCATTTCCAACAACTCAAAGTTTCAGCCAAATATGTTCATGAGTTTTTGAGTTATCCTGCTGACAAACAAACAGCAAACAGACAAACAAACAGACAGACAAACCAGAACGACCGAAAACATAACCTCCTTGTTAGAGGTAATGATGGTCCCTCCATCATAAACCCATATAAACCTTGCAATTTTTGTAGGAAATTGACAAGCATTTTTATTGTTGATTTTTTTCAGTTTAGGGACTATATCCTAAGTTTCTGATTTGTTGTTGTAGCCTGGACGTAATGCACTGGTTGACAAGGCCTACAGATGGAAGTTCCCCATACCTTACATCCTGACAAATGCCCTTGGTGTGTGGTTTGCTTCTTCTTCTTCTTCTTCTTCTTCTTCTTCTTCTTCTTCTTCTTCTTCTTCTTCTTCTTCTGTTGTTGCTGTTATTATCTGCATCATGGCAGATCACTTAACAGACAGAGAAACCTTACAGAAACCCTACAGAAATGGCATCTTGCACATACAGTGGCCCAGTTGACCTTCAGTGACCTTTGTGTTTCCAGATCTGAATGCCAAGGGCGTGATTCACCAGGCCTTTGAAACCTACCGCCTCAAGTCCTGTGTGGACTTTAGACCCTTTGAGGAGGGAGACAAGAGCTTCATCAAGTTTGAAAAGCTAGATGGGTATGTCATTCACTAGTTCTTTAATAAGTTTCAATGTGTAATGTATGTACCGGTATATTTTAATCTATGTCATACTATTGCGTGTTTATATGTTACACTAGCAAAGATTTCAGAGTAAGGGTTTCATCTGTTAGCAACAGACAACAGGCAAAATCTAAGTTATCAGCTGAGTGTGCTTCCTCTCAACATCCCCCAAATGTCTTTCTTTGACTTGTTTCCTCTATTTCCTCTATAATTACAAGTGTGTCTACTCTGTTCCATTGTCTGGATGTTGGTTTGAGGATTGAATGAAAATCAAACAAACAGTGGTCTAGAAGGTTACATTGACCAGATGTTACTGTCCCACGGTGTAAAGACGCATTGCAAAAAAGCATCTTTGCAGCCTCTTAGTGCAGATTGGCCCGTGTTGGCCCTGTTAACTCTTTGCTTAAAAAACTCAATCACTCAACACTGGTATGAAATTACAGAGTACCTAACGACTTGGTTATTGCAATTTTGGTGACAATAAAAGTATTACATAGACTCTGCACACAGGGGTTAAACCATTTTAGGACAATTTAAGTGCGATCTGGCAGACCACTCCTACGATTCGAGGCTAGACCAGTCTCAGGCAAAAAAAATTGCTACCAGCGGATGGTGCTAGTTTACTACAATTTAGTTGTACTGATTGACTGCATGTTCTGTTATGACTAGGTGCTGGTCGATGGTTGGAGACCTGAGGGAGGGGCAGCAGCTCTCTCTGGGCCCAGGATGTGACTATAAAGGCACCATCATGCACGAGCTGCTCCATGCTCTGGGCTTCTACCATGAGCAGTCTCGCACGGACAGGGACGACTACATCAATATCCACTGGGACCAAATCGAACCCGGTAAGCAGTGATCGGCAACCTGGATTCAAAATCTACAATCCAGGGCTACATATTCCAAACGACCTGGGGTGCATTTCCCGAAACCATAGTTGCTTGCAAATACAGTGTTTTGCAATGCAATTTCCCTTTGGAAACTATCTGGCTAGCTAACTGGCTATGCTTTCGAGAAATGCCCCGAGGTTATACCAACTTGTGTGTCTGTGAAACTCATTTTCTATTTCTCATTGCCATTTCATTGGCAACCAATTTTTACTTTACAGGTCTGGAGCATGCATTTGACAAGTACGATGACACGTTCATCACAGACCAGAACACTGCTTATGACTACGAGTCCATTATGCACTATGGCCCCTACTCCTTCAATGTAGACCCCAACTACCCCACCATGACCGCCAAGGACCCAGAGAAGACCAAGCTATTGGGCCAGTACAACGACTTCAGTGATTCGGACCTTCTGAGACTTAACAGGATGTACAACTGCTGTAAGTGTATCGATGCATGTACCGAAGTGTATCGATAAATGGACTCTGTTTATGTAGCAGCCATTTTACACTTAGGTAAGGCATTCGACTTGCGCACCAGTATGTTTATCGCAATCACATTTCACATTTCATTTGTTTCAACAAATAATGAATAAAACACATATCTGTCTCAGTATGAGAAGGACACACACATTGAAGGGACAGAGATTGACATTTAGATGAATGGATGTCTTCTCTAGGTTCAGGTCACAGTGCTTCCTTAGCATGTGTTGTGTTTGTTTTTATGCAGCTGCACCCCTGACTCTGTTGGACCAATGTGCCTTTGAGACCAGCAATGAATGTGGCATGATTCAGAGCCAAAGAAACTGGATTCACACCCTCAGCTCTCCCACATCACAAGATCACACCCTTCTGGGACAGTGTGACAGTAAGTATGGCTTGAAAACGTAACTTTGACATTAACATCCGTTAATGTCGGAATATTTTCTTGACTAAAGAGAAACTGGAAATAGTGTCTAAATAGATGTCTAAAACCAAAATTAAAAAGCCTAAAAAGCCTAAAATCCACTGCACAGTGCATTGTGTTATGTGCGCAACTTAAACAAATCAAATAAATTCAAGTCCGAGTTATGAGTCCCTCTTTTGTATTCTTTAGGTGCTGGATACTTGATGCACTTTCCCACAAACCAGGGGCACCCTGATGACTCAGCATTTTTGAACTCCAGGGTCCTGTACCCTAAGAGGAAGCTCCAATGCCTGCAGTTCTTCTACAAGATGACTGGCAGCCCCAAGGACAAACTTGTGGTTTGGACCAAGAGGGAGGACCCCAAGGGGAGGACCCTTTCCACTAAAGAGGAGGCTACCTTCATGGGTGAGGGCCAAAAGTGGATATCATAACCTAATGATTCACATGGATAATTCTGGACTTGGTGTATTGCTTTCTAGTGAGTCCAAAAGAAATGCCTACATGCTTGAGATCTGAACTACCAGGGAGGACAGTTGGTCATAAACTGGAATTTGAAGATTTATAAATAAATACTTTTATAATCATTTTATAAATACTTAATTACGCTTCTCCCATGTCTTTGTCCTCTATGTTGTGCTCAGGCGATGATGACCACTCCTGGAAAATCGCCCACGTGCCCTTGAAGATGGACGGCAAGTTCCGCTACGCCTTCCAGGGTATCCGTGGAGACCCGTCCGGCTCCCAGGGTGGCATCGTGATCGACGACATCACGCTGGCCGAGACGCGATGCCCGAGCGGTGTATGGCGCATCGCCAACTTCAGCAAGCTGGTGGCCACCATGGCCCCCGGGGAGTACCTGCAGAGCCCACTCTTCCACAGCCCAGAGGGATACGGCTTCGGCCTCCAGCTCGTCCCCAACTCTGAGGTGTATTCCGGTTGGATGGGAGCCTTCTTCCACGTCACCAGCTGGGTGAACGACCACGTGCTTGAGTGGCCGGTGGGCAACAGGCAGGTGACGGTCACCATACTGGATCAGCACCCTGACGTGCTTCGCCGACAGTCCTTCTCCCTCAGCTTCACCACCAACGGCAAACAGCTCACGGGTAAGAGGCAGGGCCAGTGTTGCCAGATGTGTCTGATCAAATCCCGCCCAAAAAGGTTCTCAAAAACGCCAAAATGCACTAAATTCCGGCCAATGTCAACAAACTGCATTGATTTCTATGGGAACAAAACTGCAGAAAAAAACGGCAAAAGGCCACTTTTCCCGTTTTTACCCGCAGACGGCCATCCCAAGTAGCCCAATCTGGCAACACTGAGCAGGGCCACCGACCGCAGACAGCTTCTATTAGGGCAGGGGTTCCCAATCTTTTCCAACTTGGGGCCCACTTGAAATTTTCACTATATCCGGGGCTCACCTCTGACCCAATAAACAATAAAACTTACATAAATAGTCAAAAATAATCAATAAAACTGTAACAAATTAACAACAACACATACAAAAATATGATCTTGATTTTTACAAAATGATTTCAAGGCCCACTTGGTATACCTTCAGGGCCCACCAGTGGGCCCCGGCCCACAGTTTAAGAATCACTGTATTAGGAGAAAGGGGGGAGCAGGAGAGATATACCTTGTATTTATTGTGTCATTAAGATCAGGGCAACTTCAGATTCGGGTTAACCGCATGCTTCTGCGTCAAGGGCAAGTTACGTGATGTTGTGTCTACAATAGTTTTGTTCTGAAATAAAATAGCTGATGTCTGGTAGAACCCAAGATATGTCCGAATTGAATAGATCCATAAAATATTGCACTTGAAGGTACCTCAAATACATGTAATTGTGTTTCTGTTTGTGGTGCATGTTGAACAATGAAAGCAGCAAGGCAGTAAGAAAATAGCTGCCTGTTTTGCCTGTTTTGTTATTCCAATCAGTTCCGTGTCTTCATTGGCTAGAGTCCAACCAGCTGTTGTCCTTTAAATGTTAGGCTCCAACCAGCTGTTCTGGGACAACCCTGCGAAGGTTGGGACATATGACGCTTACTGCGACTGCTACCGTGGCAACACTTGGGGCTGGAATGGCTACTTTTCCCATGCAGAGCTGCAACGGAGAAGCTACCTGAAGAACGATGATCTCATTCTCTTTGTGGAGTTTGAAGGTAATACACCATGGGGTTTTGTAGCCTGCATAATGTACAAAGTAATTATATAAGAAAAATAATCTCATTATATAATTCATTGGCTGCTGTGTGTGTGTGTGTGCGCGTGCACACGTGCGTGCGTGTGTGTAACAGTTCTTATTCTGATTTTTGCAGATCTGTCCTCTCTGGTGAATCTTGTTGAGCCCAGATGAAACACTGTCTGAAAAGGCCAAGAAGAACATGCTTCGCTAAGCTACCTGACTAAAAGCTCAGCAATTACTGTTTGTGCAAGGAAACCAGCAACACAACCCATTACATTCTCTAGAATCACTATAACATAACAGTGAATATTGTCACTTGTCATCAATTTTAACACTTGCAATACTAACTGTCATTATGGCTAATGGATAACCCAGTGTCCCGGCCATTACTGAAAGCTGCAACGTAAACACTGTCCGAACTGGACATTACTTGCTTCAGTGTCCCTATAGCTTCCTGCATCCATTCATCAAAAGGCATTAAAATAGTATATACAACTCTACCATACTCAATAAAGTGATTTGTCTAAAATGACTACTGCCTTGTGTCCTTATTATGATAATAACTCCTACAATATATTGGTGAAAGTAAATGCTAAATGACCGTTACAATAATGAAAATATAAAATGTGATCATTTTGGAAATGTAACATACCCATTTGGTTGGAAGATGTGTTATGTGATGTGATGTGTTGTTGCTAATTTTAAAACTTTTTGAAGAACACAATAGCAGTTTCACTCAATGAACGGAAGCGTTTGATGAAACATTACCCAAGTCTTGAAGAAACCGTATATAAAGACATAAACAAGAAGCAACAGTTTAAAAGAAAGTGGAAAGATCTATATGAAGCATTATGATTACATTGGCAAGTAGTGAGGCAGTGACTGAGAGCAATTAAATTGAACCCTTTGAAGTGTGTGTGTATATAGCCTGTGTGTGTGTGTGTGTGTGTGTGTGTGTGTGTGTGTGTGTGTGTGTGTGTGTGTGTGTGTGTGTGTGTGTGTGTGTGTGTGTGTGTGTGTGTGTGTGTGTGTGTGTTTAGCGTGTGTCAGGGGTGGAGTTGGGGGGGGAGGGTAAATACCAAGGGGATATAGGTTTTGTTTGGGTGAACTGAATAGCCTATATGAATGGGTGGGGGTGGGGGAATAAGGATTAGGTAGAGATTAAGGTATTGTATGTATGCAAAACGTCTTGATATGTTAAAAAAAAATTGCAGACTGTTTGCAGATTGTTGTAGACCCTTTTTCTTTTCTTTCTTTTCAGTTTGTATTGTAAGATTGCCTGTAATATACGTTATTTTACAAAAACCAACATGCAAATATATCCATCAAGACTGAATAATAATAAAAAAAAAATATATATACCAAAAAAGATACACAGTGTCCTTATGTCACAGTCAGTGCGACATGACTTTGCTTTTGTTTTCTTTTATGACTGGACAGGCTGCACACTCATATAATTTGCATGCTATCTGACGGAAGATAAGACTCGCAACACTGCAAGGCCTTGGGCCTCTTTATGGTGGAGTACAAAGAGAAGTCTGAAGGTTCAATACATTTTCAAAGAGGGTTCTGTTTATGGAGAAATTGATTGAATTATGCAGGCCCAGTTGGTCATACCGAGTAGTTGTTCCCTTTATGATTTTAGCCGCAATAGTGTAATACTGTATGTGTCTATTGCATTCAGGTTGAGCATAGAACTCTAGGACACAAACACACACTCCTTTCCATTAAAAAAAAAAAAAACTGGGCCGATGTGTGGACAAGAAATTCAACACCAGTGAAATCATTGGTGAGGAGCTCAAAGAAAGGAAATTCACACCAATAATGGAAGGGGTGGATACAAAGCAAGAGACAGAAAACGACATCTGCACACAAAACGCACAGAATTACAAGCGACCAAGAAAATGAGGATGAAACACAAGGTGTAAACAAAGGCACGTGTTGACCAGTGGAAATGAATCACAAGAAGGAAAAATAGGAGCACAAGCACAAGCACAAGCCCCTATTGGCCGCAGATTCGCTAGGTTACTAAACCCATAGTTGACCCATTGATGCTGGATGTTGTGTTGCGTAACATTGGCCCTGGCGCCTGGAGCTGCATGACGCAACATTCAAGCTCATGAGATTTAAGACCATTTTATTAAAAATCTTAGTAGTATGTTAGAGCTGAATGAACACATTCTTAATTAAAGATGAGCGTCTTAGCTTTTAAATGCAACTCATGGATTGTTTTATTTGCTTCAGATGCTGAGATGGTTTTTATAGGCTGAGGGCAACTTTTCTTAAAAAAAGGGCTTAGGTATTCAGCATAATTTCATAATTTCACAAGTTCTGTAGGAGCCAAAATGCTTTTTATTTTAGTTCGAATATTTTTTATATAAAAAGATGCAAATTCATAAGTAAGATAAATATTTGCTATTATTTCATGTTTCAAAAGGATTTAAAAAGATTTTAAAATGCTATTTACATATGTACAGTTCATTGATAGCCTATTGTGTGAGTAAGCTATGACTTTTATTGTGACAATTAAAAACCCACCACTGGGGGTGACTTATCTTCGTGCCAGGGGATTGTGGTCAGTAGGAATCAGAAGGAGATTGGAGCGCAATAGTTTTTTGACCTCGCCCTCAGGCTGTCCTTTGGACACTGAAAGTCTTTATTTTGTGGATATATTTTATCTTTTTGTAATGTTGCGTTAAGTTTTCAAGTAAACAGTTAAAAACAAGAAGTGGACTGGTGGATTTATTTTTGGAGTGTTTTTGATACAAGGGAGTCTGACGAGCGTCAAGCTAAAGTTCCAATAAGGACAGTAAGAACCTACAAGTTCTTTTTCAGATGTACTGCAGTATGCAGACATTCAGTCATTAAGGAAAGCCACACTCCTCAAAATTTACCCGGAGCACTAAATTAACTCTGACACCTCTTAGTAGGAATTGTGATGAATTAATCATTCTTGGCTGCACGTGACAGTGTGTGAACTTTTCACTTTTTTTTGGTAACATGAGAAAAATGTCAAGACATGTCATTTCAGTCTCACACTTTAATTAAAAAACAACAAAAAAGTTTATTATTCAAAAAGAATGGAGGTATTAACATTTATTGGCATCATAGAAAACACACATTATTAGAAGGCTGAATTGTCAGACTTGTACTGTAGAACCTGAAGCAGGTCACCTTATATTATAATCCCAACAAGACTGTTCATTGTTCCTCTGCACTGTAGCCTGTTTCGACACAAAATCAACAGAACTGAATAAATACCTGTTCATATCACTTCTTGCATTTAACATTGATGCAGCTATGATAGCTGAAGCATGCAATAAATTGCTGTATCACATTTTACATCACATAACAATCACTCACCTCGCTCTTACATCACTTATGTTCAACAACGGGTACTTCCGTTTTTATAAGAGTTGTTAAATCTGTTAAAAAACAGAGAAACAAGAAGAAAGACGTAAAATATTTTTACAACGCCATTTCACATACAATGCAAAATATGGACCTCTTTATACGAGGGGGAAATCCTAAAAATGAGTTTCCTTCAGATTCTGCTGGGATAAGCATTTTTTTCCTTCGGCTTAGTTAAAACAAACATCATTTCATCTTATAATAATTTCCCAAAAACAAGACCATTTGAAAATCACTTTTTTGAAAAGAGAACTCATTAGCATAGACCATGCCAATAATATGCTATAGCCTACCTGTAATAACCTGCCAATAATAACCAACTCCAGTCTGGCTGGCCTTGTGTGTGAGCTGAGCTCAATCACTTACCCTCAAAGTCCACAAAGATGATGAGGTCATCGTTCTTCAGGTAGTTTCGGCGGTTCAGGTCGAAGTGCTTCACCATGTTTCGCCAGCCCTTTGACTCGCTGCGATACCACTTGTTCGTGTCGTCCCAGGTGCCCACCTTTGATGGGTTGTCCCACCACAGTTTTCCCTCCGTTACTGATTAAAAGCAAGCAGGCAAACAAACAAATACATATTTGTGAGTTTGTGTGCCAAGAGGCCCAGCATTGCAGCTATGATTCTACACACACTGTTAAGTTTGAGCCTTTTAGAGTTGACACTGAATTTAGTTTAGTAACAAATTTGTAATCAAATTTGGATACTCCACTCACATCAACACAGTTGACACAGATATGTTACTAACAAAGTAAAATGTAAAATAATGTTACATGTTTTATGGTTGTACAGACTTATTATTCAAAATAACCACTACCCCCACCTTTAATGAGACAAAGGTTCAGATGGAATGTGGATAGAAAGCCTACAGCCACACATACAGCCCAACTACTGTGTATGCAATGCAGTGTGGCTGTTAACACTGTTAAGACGTTGCCCCTGCTATAAATTAGCTGTTGGCAATGACCCAATTGTATTGTATTCCCAATGTGTAATCTTCTAATAGTGTAGCACTACGATCAGGGGCGGATTAAGAAATCAAGTGCCCCTGGGCCGGACCATTATTTTTCCCCTGCCCATCCCCACTATGTCACCTGGCTCATGAAGCACCTTATAAAGATGCAGCTTATAATTATTTGTGAAGGTGGTTTTGAAGGTTTTTTTGGGGTGGCGGCCACAGGGCCAAGTTGGTCTGGCTCCCTTAGGGCCTCTGGCCCCCTGGGCCTGGGCCTGGTAGGCCTGTGCATTAATCCATCCCTGAATAAGGATAAAGAATAAAGAATAAGATAAAGAAGATAAAGAATAAGAATTAAAAAAACATCTTTTCATTGAGCATTACAGCATTCCACTGGCGGAATGGTGCGTATTATGATGCAACCTCCCTCCAATATGAAACGTAGCATACTGGTGGGAGCTGTGGCGCAGCGTGCTAAACCCTGCATTTGGGCTTACATGCCCGGGGGTTGCACCCAGGGTTCGAGTCCGGCCTGGGTCATTTGCCGTCTCTGCCCCGTCTCTCTCTCTCCACATTCACTTCCTGGCTCTTCACTGTCCTCTCTGAGGTGGAGGTACATTTAAAAAAACATTTAAAAAAAAGATACATTTAAAAAAAAAAGAAACATAGCATACTGGTGGCGTTGTCGGTGGTCAGGCTGCGCGCCGTGGACATGCGCTTCAGGACATCGGGGTCTTGGTCCATCACCACGAGGGTGGCCTGGCGGTGGAGGGCGGGCCACTGCATCACGACGTCGTTGTCGCCGCTGAGCAGGTGGAAGTAGAGGCCCGTGTAGTTCCCCGTGTAGTCGGTGTAGCCCGAGCGAGGCTTGACGCGCACGCCGTAGGCATAGCCCTCGGGGCTGTAGAAGCGTGGGCTGTCTATGATGGTGGTGTCATCAGCCTCCTGCAATCAGATATGAAAGGATACGATGAGTCACACCCATCAGTGGGGCCTAAGATCCAAAAATCATAGAATGGGAGTCCACAAACGGTCCCTCCGTCCCATTCAATGTTTTTTGGATTGTAGGCCTCATGTCTATGTCTGCATGGGAAAGTAAGAAACGTTTTTTCAATTCTTTGTATGACCAGTGCATGTAAAGAAATTTACAATAAAACCGAATTGACTTGACTTGACTCATGGAGGCGCATGACTTCGGCTCCCTAAGACATTATATCCATGAAAGTGCCCATACGGAAAACATATACAGTACAGTACCTCAAAACTTACCAAAAGATTCATATATGGACTATACAATTTTATATGGCACATACTATAAAAGTGACGCATTCCTCATTTTCCTCATATACTGTATACTGGTCAGTAAGGCACAGACACACATTCCATGTACAATACGTGGAAGGTGTATGAGTGCATACTTACATGACACATACTACAAAAGTAGCCCATTTCGAATTCAAGATTTTGTGAAAATGTTTTTCTTTTAATTGTAGGGGCATACATGTTTTTTTTTAATACATCATATTCATATTGGTATTGCGGTAGAAAAGGTCTGGTTTCACCTGCATGATCTTGGAGAAGTTCTGGATGCGCCAGACACCGGCTGGGCAGCGTGTCTCCGTCAGGGAGATGTCATCGATGAAGATGCCGCCGCCCTGCGCGGGGTCTCCCCTCACGCCCTGGAAGGCGTAGCGGAACTTCACGTCCACCTCCAGGGGCACGTGTGCAATCTTCCAAGTGTGGTCGTCATCGGCTGCACACACACACACACACACACGCACGCACGCACGCACACACACACACACTTTGTCAAAACTTTTAACAGTTGGCAAGGCTTACCTCCTCTCCTATTGAAAATGCTCACTGACACGATATGACACTACGTAGCCTATATCTGTTTTGATTACTTCTAATCAGGTCATGTGAACAGTCCCTAGTCCTTCACAACAGTATCTTTGTCACATTCCACTTTAAACTAAAAAAATATTTTTTCTTTACTCATTTATTAATTTAAATTGTTTTTAAAAAATAGGGGGGGAGGTTGCATGGCCCCCCATCCACTGAGGATTTGTACCCATGCATGAAGTGCATGTTCTTTATTAGAAGTTATAAAAACAGTGTGAAATACTACCCTGAAGGACTGTGAGAGGTCTTTACCATGGAATGTGTGCATTTTCTTCAACTTGCGCACGTTCCCAGTGCCATCGTCCATCTTGACCCAGACGGCCAGCCGGTCCTTGGCGCTGCCGGTCATCTTGTAGAAGAACTGCAGGCACTGCTGCGTCCTCTTGGGGTAGACGATCCGGGACTGAAGCAGGGCCGACTCCTCTGCCTTTCCAGTGGCAGTGTCCACATGCATGAAGTATCCAGAATCTGCAATTACCATAGACCGCCTTCTCGTTAAACTTGGTGTGATTTTGAGGATTTAAAGAGGGCGTAACACGTTAAGGTTTTTTTTTTCATTAACATTTGTTTTGCCCATTCACAAAGTTGTGCATTTACAGGATTATTTACCATTTACAGTTTCATCAGTGGCATGTACAGTACAGTGCTGTACTGTACTGTAGTGTACTTTACTGTACTGTACTGTGCTCTACTGTACTGTACTCTACTGCACTCTACTGTATTTTACTGTAAGGTGAAGGAGGGGGTGCCCTTGATTGGTTTAGCATCTCACTCAGAATTTGCAGACTTGTCTCCAAACATTTTTTGAGTGAGAGGTCTGACCTCTGCATCTGTCTTTAAACACAGTAGGATTTCGGAATCCAAATGTATGTTGTGTAAAATTCAGTGGGTAACATTTATTGCCCAATTTTTGAAGGAGCATTCTGGATGCTCTGACCTCTGCATTGTCCACTGACGGTGTGGTCCTCAGAGCCAGGTGAGCTCAGGGTGTGGATCCAGTCGGTGTCGTCCGTGGAGCTCTGGATCATGCCACAGATGTTGGTGTACTCGAAGGAGCACTGGTCCAGCAGAGTCAGGGTGGATGCTGAAGTACAAACACAGTCCGCATAGTCAGTCAACACACACACACGCAGGCACGCAGTCACGCAGGCACGCACACACACACACACACACACACACACACACACACACACACACACACACACACACACACACACACACACACACACACACACACACACACACACACACACACACACACACACACACACACTCGTGCGCATACACACATGCACGGACACAAGTGTGCACACACATACGTGCATACACATGCACGCACGCGTACACACACGTACATACACGTACACAATTACACAAACCCCCATATGGCCTGCCATGGTCACAATAAGGCCCCCAACACCTGTACAGGAGGGCCCTGGGCCCAGGGGCAAATGCCCCGCTTGAAACCCCCCGCCCCCCCATAGCTCCGCTACCAGAGATTATTTAAGTATATAGAGATATGCCAATGTAATAGGTTGCTATGGGCACCTAACATGACCAGGTTCCGGTCTGCCTAAAGGGGCGTGTCATAATACTCCTAGCATTGAATAGAACAGTCCTTAGGTCTGCCTAGGGTCTGCCTAAAGGGAGATTTACCCCCTCCCCCTTGCAATAATAGAACCCGGAAACAATGGGCCAATGGAACCTCTCTCTCTCTACTCTCTCTGACGCTACTGTCCTACACTTACAACAGTTATACATCCTGTTCATGCGGAGCACGTCCATGGCGCTGAAGTCCAGGTACTGGCCGATGATGTTGTAGAACTCAGGGATTTTGGTGGTGATGGTGGGGATCTCGGGGTCCTTGTTGAAGGAGAAAGGCCGATAGTGCATGACGGACTCATAGTCGTAAGCTGTGTTCTGGTCGGTGACAAAGCTGTCATCATACTTGTTGAAGTTATGGCCAAGTCCTGCAAACAGCACAATGTTGAACTGAAACAGGTGAGAAGTAATGAATGTTTCGCAAAGTTGGCAAAGATAAAATCTTCAAAGTCCAAGATGCAACATCTAAGTCGTTTGGTTAGACAGACAAACAGACAGGAGACAATATGGTAGGATATCTAATCAAATCAAAGATATCAAAGATCACTTGGACGTTTGAATGGAAATAGAAATAAAAACCAATCAATCAATACAAGACTGCTCTTCTCTCACACACTCACAATGCACGCACGTAGGAACACACTCACACTCACACTCACACTCACACTCACACACACACACTATCTAATCAATTTAAAGATATCAAAGATCACTTGGACGTGTGAATGGAAATACATGTAGAAATAAAAAACAAGTAATCAATGCAAGACTCTGTCTGTCTCTCTTTCTCTCTCTCTGTCTCGCACGCTGGCACGCACGCATGTAACACGCACGCACGCACACCCGCATGCACACGCACGGACGCACGCACGGACGCACGAACGGACGCACACACGGACGCACGCACGCACCATCAATGACTTGGTCAAGGTGTATTTGGACGTAGTCGTCTCTGTCCTGGCGGGACTGCTCGTGGTAGAAGCCGATGGCGTGGAGCAGCTCGTGCTCGATCACAGCCTTGTGGTCACAGCCGGAGCCCAGGGACAATTCCTGACCAGTCTGCTGGTTACCCACCATGGACCAGCAGCTGCGCACAAGAACACAGTATATTGCATTCAGAGTTGTAAAAAAATGTCAAAGTTAAGTCTATTTGTGGTGTAATTACAACACTAGCACATGATATTACATAGCTGTTACACCATTACTCTATTGTACCTAATGAGATAGATAGACTGTGTTGTTACTGAAAAACACCTAACAAGGACCCGCACCACACTTGATCCAACCAGTGCAGAGTTATCTGATCGTAAGACAAGTACACGGGTCTACTGGTAACTCTAAGTTACTTGTGTTGGAAGGAAATTGTGTTTCTTCTCTTACTTTTACTTTTGACACCTCTGATTACATTACATTACATTGCATTTGGCAAACGCTTTTTTAAACCAAAGCGAAGCTGTTTACACACACTGTGTATTTCCTTTATTTTTTTTAAATGCATCGGTTTTGCCCTCTTGTTTATACAGTATCTTTCCATGGAGAAAACAATAACACTTCCTTAATTGGCTTTTCCCCTTTCAACATCTAAGATAATGACCTTCGAACCCTGTCTGAGCACGATATTGAATTAAAATATTGGATAAAAATCATCAGTGATGTCAGGCCTCATGTCATAAGGCTGGATTGCTGTATTGCAATGCATTTTTTTTCAAAGATGGTGATTGGTTGTTTATACGTTTTAGAAAAGCTGTGATGTACCATAACTGTGATTATGTGTATTAGTTTATGGTACAATTTATATTAATTGTACAAAGACGTGTTTTACAAAGAGGTTGCACTTGTGACTGTCTGGTAATGATATTCATTGACCTTCATTCATTTATTTATTGACCCTAAACTTGCCAAGGGAAAAATAGATAATAGAGTTACATAATTTGTACATTGGCTATTTATTTCACTGCCTATCAATTTTGTCATAAATCCTGTCAATGATTTTATAATCTTCAGATTTCAATCAGGTCCAGTTATTCAGGCCATGGAGTAAATAAAAACCATATTGGATCATACCCATTTTGCTTGATGAATCTGATATAACTCTTTTCCCCTTCGTAAGGCTTGAAGTCCACACATGATTTGAGCCTGTACATCTCAAATGCCTGCATGATGCATCCTTTGGCATTCAGGTCTGGAACAGCCAATACACATTATCATAATTAGTAGTTGTTATGCAGCATATGCAGAGAAAACATTTTCAGTCTATGCAGTCATTGTAAAATAAATTGGTAATCATTTACAAAAGCCAGGTGTGCCATTAATTGATATGGGCAAGGATATGGGCATAAATAGGTGCTTCAACTTTAAAGACATCATATGTACCGTACAATACAATTGTGGAGACAATAGGAGAACACATTTACAAGGAGAGACATCATTGCAATATTAAATTGGTGACACACTTACCAAGTTCATCAGTCAGGATGTATGGGATTGGAAACTTCCACCTGTATGTTGTATTCATCAAAGCATTGCGGCCAAGCTATTTATAATAAACACACACACACACACACACACACACACACACACACACACACGCACGCACGCACGCACGCACGCACGCACGCGCGCACGCACGCGCGCACGCACGCACGCACACACACACACACACACACACACACACACACACACACACACACACAGATTAACATTTTGTGTGATTAGAATGTGTCAGAAGTCACGTGAAAAAATGTAAGTAATGACTTGTGTGTCGGTAGTATCTTTGATGGAAACTCACTGGTACAGCGATATCTCCTTCTATCAGCTGATGTTTAGTCTTAGCTCCTGAGGAAAACACAAGAAAAACTATGCTCAAATGCACTCCCTTTTCATGGCTTTTGTAGCTTTCCGTGTGAGACCAATTAAAAAAAACAACCAACCAAATAAAAAATAAAAAAACGAAAAAAAAACAAAACAAACAAGACTGACTACTCACCAAGATTAAGGTAAGGATTCTCATTGATCTCATCCTCCACCTCTGTGGTAAAAAAAAGGATGACATGTCAAACCCATATCAAAGTGCTTGTTATCAAAGTACAGACAACTTGTAACTTTCTTACCATGCACATCAGGAGCTCCATGCACCTTTACAGAAACAAAAACAAAGACATAGTCTAAACATAAATATATCTGTTCAATTGGGACACTACCCATCATACCTCAACTTGCAGGTGCATCACAGTGGGACAAATATTCACTGAGGATCGAAGCTGGAGCACTCCTGTAGCTCAGATTTAAACAAAGACCTGAGTAATTCTAACACGAGTCTCTTCTAAGTGGGTCTGATAACATCGAAACGGTAGTCGGGTGTTTGCACAAAATAAATGTTTTTAAAAAACTAAGCTGCAGTGTGCTCCAGCTTCCATCTTCAAATAAATTCACCAGTATTTGTCCAGAAAATGCTAGGGCCAACTTGGTGGCTGTCCTATACCGTAAAGACCGAAAAACAGTGAAATTAAAGTAAACCTCAACTTACATCGAGGAGAGAAGACAGCAGGAGCAGTCCTGCTAAGAGCTGCAGTCTTGGAGAGGACATGGTGAGGAATGGTGCAGACAATAATGCTTAATTTGGGTTTAAACGGCCCCCGGCAGAACTTTAGCCTTTGATCTTGATAGAGCCAGCCAGTTATGGGCCTTTACTCACGTGTCAAAACAGCCTTGGAGGCCTTGTGGTTAAGCACTGCTGACAAGTGTTTTATGATGGCGTGAGATGGAAAAGTGTGAGGGAGATATGCACTTTCTTCACACCCTCAAATGCACATGCATACATGCACACATGCACACATGCATTGCATAGGCCCTACATGCACCCAGGGCCACTGACAACTTTCACTGGTCCCAGGACCAAATTATCTAAAAGGGCCTCCCTTCCAATACATACTGTACAATGTACTGAGGACCCAATTCTGGGCTTCCCCTCTCCATGGGCCTGAAACAACTGATCCCCACTGTTGGCGGAACTGCATGCATGCACAGACACAGACACAGACACACGCACGCACGCACGCACGCAGGCAGGCATACAGGCACGCACGCAGGCAGGCATGCAGGCACGCAGGCAGGCAGGCAGGCAGGCAGACAGGCAGGCAGGCAGGCAGGCACGCACACACGCGCGCATGCACGCCTTTGGAATAGGGGGGCAAGCTTCTTTTTTATTTGAATAGACAGATCATGACACAATCAAAATTTGATTAAAGGTCTCATACAGCATTACAGCAAATGCAGGTTTACGATAAAAGTGACACCTAGCTCTACCGTCTCCAAATGAAGAGGTTTCCAATTCTGCAATTCTACACACACACACAGAGAGACACTCAGTTTGACAAGTCAATCAATTATAGGGTAATGGCACCTAGGCCCTATTAATTGCAGAAGTAGGCCTAGTAGTCTCAGGTTTTGGAACCCTGCTTTAACACTTTTGTCACTAGATGGCATACTTCGGCTGATCTTGGATGCCAGGCCTACGGCTTTTGATCTTGCGAAACAGGATGGTATTCCTAGCTACTTGCTCTATTGTTTGTTTTATGAGTCAGCCAGAGTGAGAAAAAGACAGGAAGAAGAGGGACAACACTGCTGAAATAAATTTCGCAATAGGCCTGTTATTCCTTCCTGAATTATTTTTTTTTAACTTAATATCAGCGCTCAGCAGACCTGTTATTTTTTTATATAGGCTATTTATTTTATTTTTTATTTCTCAACCACAGAACTTTGTGGGGCTCGCTCTATCAGACAGGCTGCTTCAGGATTGGGCCCTAGAATTCTATTCACAAGGTAGGGTGGCGCAGCGCTTTAATATGTTCCCTGCTCTTTGGCTCCACCGTAGGACAGGAGGACGTGTGAAGCAGTCGACCAGTTGGCATGCCATCATGCTGTTGTTTACGACTGGAAGCTAACACTAGCTCGAAGCTAGTCAGTGAAGGCTACCCAGCACGTTCAATGTTCACCTATGTCGGATTTATACAACTGGCGGTGGCTAAAAAGATTTATGACTTTTCCAAATCAGCAGCAGGTATGACCGTAATAGTGTGCGCGTGTTGACAGGCTGTACAAGTTGTAGGCTAGCTCTTGTGAGAAATCAACCAACAACGCGCTGTTGACACTGTCAGTTACTATTCGTAAGGTCACGCTGTTATTTCAACAACCAAATGAACTGAATGGCATTGTCTGCTTGCGAGTTATTGTATTACCCATTGGGCGTTTTCTTTACACTTCCCAATGCAATTCACTGCTACATTTTCCCTAAGAGTTTGTACTATCACACTGAACTGAAGTCCGCTGATGAGTAGGCTATGACAGACACATGGGCAAACTCTGAGCACATTGTGTTGTTTGTGGTCCCGTTCAATTGTTGCGAGAATAATGCTCTAGCACAGGGGTGCCCAACCTTTTTTTAACCGAGATCTATTTTTGAAGTTGATGGTCGGCTGTGATCTACCAAGTCAAATTTAAGGATGTCAGTATGAAAATTTAAGATCACCATTTAGTAATCACCATTATTATTAACAAAATGTTTTAGTAGGCTATATGGCTGTGTCTTTTCAGTGTGTTTTTAAAGTGTGTTGAATAGCCTATTAACAAAGCAATGCATTACTGATATGCAGACATAATTTCAGTCCTACACAAGTCCTAAACAACTGAAACAATTTCAAAATTATTAACATTTGGTATATAAAAGGCATATGTAGGCACATAGGCCCTATTTCTAAAATATGATGAAGCGTTATCAAATGCTGGTACAACTTAAAAAGGGCTCAGAAATTCACCATTTGTTATGGGTAAATAGTAGGCTAGTTAAGTTCACTCTACTATGAGAGAGAGAGAGAGAGAGAGAGAGAGAGAGAGAGAGAGAGAGAGAGAGAGAGAGAGAGAGAGAGAGAGAGAACTCATTTGATTGGTTAACGCCCCTGTTAAGAGTGACTTCTTCTATGAAGCGCAGCAAAGGCTTTCTATTGTGTTTGGCCAATCGTTTTTTCCACAACCAGAGCAAGAAACATCACACATCGAAGTGAATTCCATAGTCTACATGTCAACTACTAACATTTCCCTTACACGCGGCACGCGATGTAAACGCAGTTACCGATGATGCATGCGATTAGCGATTTGGAGAAGATCCTCGCATCTCGCCGCGTCATAACGCATCGTTGCGCACATGTTCTGTTACTCACCCTATATTACATGTTTGCACACATGAACTAACTGCAATACCCTCACGGTCACTTCCTAATGCTTTCTCCTCATTCTGTGTTACACTGGGACTAATTATCTAACCAATACAGTACCAGCAGCTTGCTACATAGCCTATTGAAAGACAGTATTTTTCCCGTCACATTACACGTCTCGCGATCGACTGCCACTCCCCTTGAGATCGACTGGTAGCTCGCGATCGACTGGTTGGGCACCCCTGCTCTAGCACGAGTCTCGATGTGTGTTCAGATAGGCTAACTGTGCTGTGTCATTGCTGTTATCTGTAAACACAGACGTCTACCACGTTTTTTGCGGTTTTGGTTTGCCTAAAGTTTGCGAAACTGCGATGGTCTCGTGGTATGAGACTGTCATTGGAGTCAGCTGATAATTGTGTGCTGTCTTCTGCGTGTTTTGTGTGTTTAGGCGTGAGGCACAAGTGGAGTTGGGCTGCAGCGCTGGCCATGGGGAATTCGGGTTCTAGCAGCCAAAGCACGGGCATGCGCATCCCACCGGGCAGCGGACCCCATCAGGTGGGATGCACGGATCTCATGGTGGGCCACACGATACAGGTAAGTCGACTTGTGACTTGAGCTGCATTGACCAAGTGAATTGAGATTTGAACTAATACAGGTGTTATAGTTAAAAAGACGTCTCTGACAAGTAATCTCTGAACTGGTATTTTAAGCCTTTCTATGAATGAGCCATTACTGCAGCCTATTGACACAATTCCACTAAAGAGATTAAGTGCTTATGGTTGCGACTTCACAGTTAATAGGAACTGTAGCTCCTCAAGCTCTTGCTTCTAAAGAAGAGAACTGCCTGCTTGCCATCCTGCTGCGGTTCTTGTCCGAAGTGTGGACCTTCTGTATGCTTTCAGTTGGATTCCCATGGGGTGAACTTGGTAAGACCATGATCCTGACTGTGCTGAGCCTGAGCGTTCTCAGGCTGGGTACGTGTGTGTGCTGCTGCACCATCCAAATATGTATGATCATGCCTGTTGCAAAATAGATGCTTCAGTCATTGCCTTTTGCTGATGGATGAAATTATTGTACAACAAAGGAAGTGTTTGTGTAAACAGGACACTTTAACATCTTAATGGTTAAGGTGGTCTTGGATTTGGAAGGTTGCAAAGCATCCTTGCCCAAAGTGCCCCTGAGCAAGGCTTCTAACCCCACATATTGCTCCATGGACTCTAAACAGTAGCCTGATTATCATCGACTTTCAAATCTCCTCGAGACTTGGTCTGACCAAGAGCATAACAATTAACATTTCCCAAACAGCATTTCCCAAATGGCCTCCCTTGGTTTGCTTCCCAACAAAGTGGTCGGAGTTCCCGTATTTGCGGGAACTCAGAAAGTACTTGCATTGACTCTTGACCTGACTGGTAGCAACGCTGAAGCTGTTTCGTCACTAGGGGGGCACGGCCTGGCTATCTAAACAGTACCCGAAGTCTAATATATATGGTAAAGTTAGGCCTATGTTTAAGAATTACTTTCATCCAGGCCATGTTGTCTAAAGTTGTTAAATAACTCTACAGTACCTTGCATTTGAATAGAATACTGAGCAGCTCTGTATGGCGAGAGTGCACTGCATTCATGCATCTAGAATAGGCTTCAGACCGGTCTGACCCGGACACAAGAACGGGAGGGTGGAGAGATGTTTTGAGCGCAAATGAGGAGAAAAAACAAGTCAGCAGCAACACCAGACCTCCCATTGAGTTAGTGTTTAAGGCATGCGCCCATCATCAGACACAAAAGGCACGGGCTCGGAACGTAATGATCGATTATAAAGAATTAGGTTTTATTTCAGTCAATTTTATCGTAATTGGAATTTATCCATTTGTAGTGTTGAGAAAGTTCATTTTCTACAGGAACTAGTTCAGAGTTCAGTTCACGCATTTCAAAATGAACTAGTTTGTTCATAGTTCATTATTGTTCATAGTTAATAGTTAGTTCATAGTTTCCAAAAATGAACTAGACATAGTTCTTTTCTGTGAGATTGCGAGCTATATTGTTTGATGTCATTGACAAAGCCTATATAAAACCACAGACAGGCATTTACTTTTTGTGAGAAGAGTGTGTTAGATGTCATTTTATATTATTGGGGCTTTTGAAATGTATTTGGCTGGGGTTTTCGCCTGGACACTGAGGAAATGTGGCACCCTATTAAACGAAGGCACATGCTGTTCGTTCACAGGCACCAGAATGAAATAGTTTATAGTTCGTTAATCGTTCATCATGCAGTACACAGTGAGCGTTCAGTTCAAGTTCGCCCAAATTATGAACTAGTTCATTGAACTAGTTCAGGTACAACACTGTCCATTTGCATCCTGTTGTGGTGAGAAGTCAACACACAGGATGCAGGTGTTTGAAGAGGTGTGAAGCATGTGGTGGGTACACAGAACATACAACACAGAAAAGTATACTCTCTACAACCCATTATGCCTAATACAGCATCCAATGTACTCATTTGCACACCCTACACTCCAGCTCTCCAGAAATTGTTTTATTAGGACTAACTATTTTGTACTTTGTGAAAGATGTGATGTCTGAAAAGTACAATGTTTGCTTGTTCCAGGAGAAGAAAAAGAGAAGCCATAGAGAGAAAACAGAAGGGAAAGCATGAGTAGTCTTATTCGTCATTCAAAGGGGAAACTGTAGTCGTCTGGACTGTTTGCCTGACTGGCATCTGAATAGACTGTGAAGTCTTCTTCTACTGTTACTGTTGAAGTCTTCCATCAGTTGCCAAATGATCTGCCACTGGCAAATGGCCCGACTGATGGCCAGGTATGAAGGATGAATTATGGTAGTTCCATTCTTTTGTACTTGTAGGCATTACTTTTGGTAAGCCCCCTACTGTACCCAACAAGTTACAATAGTAAGGAGGTATAGTCAGTAATCAATATCTCTTTCAGGAGTCACTGTGAAACATTCCTAAACGTCATGCTGACCTGTTAGATGCTAATCTTGTGATCTGCTAGCTTTGTAAACTAGACCAACCTGTCTAAGATAATGGCTGAAAATATTTTGCCTTGCTTGAGTTGGTCTATCGCTGCTCACCACAACAGGCCCCAGCCCCTGTCCACCAATCACAACGTGACATGTCCAAAAAGGGGTGGTTTGATTGGCCATAATATACTTGAGTTCACCGTGTTTGTAAACACAATGTTGTGAGGAGGGGCAAGACACTGGCAGCCAACCATGTGAGCAAATTTTTTACCGACAGCGGTTTCCAGCAATTAGAGCAGGGATGGGCAACTGGAGGCCCGGGGGCCACATGTGGCCCGCCTCCTCACTCAGTGCGGCCCATAAATAAGCCATACTTTAAAAAAGTTATGAACAGACTATTTTTTAAACCACTACTGTGTCAATCTGTTGAAATTATACTACTGGCCGTTAGAGAATTCCTATTCCTTCCAAACTTTTTCAGCAATCATGGAGAAACCAACTGAACTTTGAATTGCAAGTTGCAGTCAGATCTGTGGTGACCTGGCCCTCCGATGGTCACGCTGAACAAATGTGGCCCTCCTCATCATGAAAGTTGCCCATCCCTGAATTAGAGGTTGAGTTGTGCGCAGCTAGTGTCGCGCAGCCAGGAGAAAACAAAAACTTAGAACTCATGTATTGGCCATGGTAGTGGAAAGGCAACTTGACTTATAACGAAAACGGTTTGGTCCCACTGGCAGCCCTCAGCTATCGGAATGGAGTGATTCTAGACTAATATTTTTTATGTTAGTCTGTCTAGTGATCTATTATGAGCTGCTTAAATGCAACTTACCTGAAGTTTCTATTTGTCGTTGTGTCCTAGGGGACTTTCCTTAGGCTCTACTACCCATGCAACTCAGCAGAGGGGTTGGAGGGGCCAGACTGGATACCCAGTAAGGAGTATTTCAATGGACTGGCCGACTTCATGAAGATCAACCGCACACTCAGCGAACGCATTTTTGACTACCTCTTCGGTAAGTGAAAACTTCCATCACTGCTAGGCCTAACCTCTTCCCCTGGTTGTTCCTCCATGCTTCCTTCCTGACACACTAAGGCTGAATCCCATTTCACCCCTTAGCCCTAGGCCTTTCCCCTTCCCCTCCGTTTTACACGTTCACGTGAAGGGCCGTCCCAATTCACGTTCAGACAGAGGGGAAGGGGGAAGGGCCGGGGTAAGGGGAAGGGCTTTCTACCCCTTGAAACGGAGCTTGTCCGAAGACACACTTCAAACGGAGGTGTAGGACCGATTTCCCTAAATGCATTGCGAATGTCTTAAAAAAATGGCGGCATCAACAAAAACATACAAATACAAGTAGTTGCTCAGTAATTTACGGCTTTATAGTTGTAATATTTGTTGCATTGTACTAAGTTTAACATTGTTCGAATGTGTCATGGTCATTGTCTCCGTGAAATGCACATGAACAAAATTGCTATTGACTTCAACCTAATACATGGAATTTGTGACGGCTGTGAGTGTCATTCTGTGATTGTTGGAGGGGTGTCTCAATTTGAATGGGTTGTTGCGTTTCAAGCCCTACACCTTACTGCTTCATTTGAAGGCAACAAGGGGCAAGGGGAAGGTGTAGGGGCAGGGGTAGAAATTAGAAATGGGATTCGGCCTAACTCTGCATTCATTCCTACAAGCCAAGCAAACAGGGACAAAGTGAGCCGAAAATATTCAGCCAAGTGTTCTATTATGCAAAGGAGGAGCCATTAACACAGTCAATCAAATAAACAACATAATTGCAAAAAAAGCCTTTAAAATAAAACAAAATCTGTTTCAATGAACCAAATAATTCAACGACATAATTGAACACTGAATTTCGCCTCAGTTTGCCTCCATGTGTCCCTGATGTAATGGACTGTCCTTACCGGTTGACCACCAACTTAGTTGTGTGGCAATAAACAAAAGACGGTCGTCATAGGAGCCTAGTACTTGCAGCATGGTAAAGTCAAGCGCAATGCCCCAACCGCCAGGGCTGGAGTGTGAAACGGGTCACAGGAGGGACAGTGACTTTTTAACAGCTGTCATTAATTATAGTATATACTGTAGTTAACTTGGTCACAAAATTAACATTGACAACCGGACATCCTCTTTTGACTGGAGCCGGAACTGGCAACAGCCGCTCGCACCCACAATGCAGTTCAAAATCTGGACGTCCGGAATGATTTTGGAATAACATTTTTTATCCATCATGGCATCGCACCCACTTATTGCTGAGCACTGATCATTGAGACGATGAAGTGACAGATCTCTTTTATCATCATTGTCCGCACTTGTCAATTATGGTCCTACAGTGGTAACATTGTTTTAAACATTCCTGCTGTCTTAAATTATTGGTCGGTGCAAAGTGTAGTTAATACAGGAAACTGGAGAGAAACACGGATACAATTCCATTATTATTTAATCTTTTTTTTAAATTAGGTACACAACATAGAGACTAATGTTTTGATGGCCAAACCATCTTCATCAGTGTCCATTCTCTCCAGTTTTAAGAACATTGGCCATCTCCCGTAGATGCACCAGATGAGAAAGTGGAAGTTCATGGAATTACTTGTTTGTTGCAGTAAATGCACCTCTCGACTTTCCTAGTTGGCGATGCAACCTCATGTCCCAGCTCATATAGAAAAATGAATGACTCCTTATAGTTTGTATCATTTGTCTTTGTTGGGTCTGTCTGTAACACAATTGTAATTTATGAATATTGTTTTTTTTCTGTTATTTGCTAGGGCATTGTAAAATCCCTGCTGTGTGGAACGCTTCCTTTAAGCAAGGTGCTAAGTATCCGGTTGTTATCTTTTCACATGGACTGGGTGCTTTCAGGTAACACTCTCTCCATAATCTTACAGCATCCTCATGGGTATCAAGCTCTCTTGCAACTAAAAGTGCACACCCAACATAATCAGAATGCTACATTGTTACATTACTGTTAAAGGTGCACTGTGTAATATTTTTAGTAGTTTATTTCCAGAATTCATGCTGCCCATTCACAAATGTAAATTTTTTCATGAATACTTATTATGACCTTCAAAGTCCAAGTTATTTATCATGACTAGGAAAATGGCAATTTTCAAATATGAAAAGGGGGATCTTCTCCATGGTCTGGCATTTGGAATTTCCAGAAATAGACATTTTTAGCCGAAAAACGTACTCTACTGTGGTCATACTAATGAATATTAGTTTATTACTTTGTAAATATTAATGAAAAGATCAAATTTGGCTGTAGGCAGCGAAGTCAAACAAACAGACTGAATGTAATTAGCAATAAACGGTTTAGTCCAATAACCTGTTTATTCCAATAACCCAACTTGCGGAAATGTAAACAGTTTCAGTGACCTTGGGCAGTGACCATAGCCCAATAGTCTTTGACCACAGTTTGGCGGCAACCAAACCAAATGTCTATTTTCAAACTCTGAGCTACTTCACTTTATGGCCTACTTAACTGGTTAATGGTGTCTATTAACTGCACTTTGGGCCGATTTGGAGTTTGTCTAACAGATCTACCACATTTAGTCTGGATGTATACAGTGTAGTTCAACATTTTTAAAACAGACGTGTAGAGGTAAATGAGTTCCAGAATGCTGTGTTGATGCACATTGATATGGAATGTATGAAAAAAAAACATGTTTGGAAAGGTTTAAACATTTTTATGAAATATTGTAAAAAGCATTGAAAGCATCTCGGGGCTCTGATTAAGGTCTTCCTGTTTCCGCAGGACTTTGTACTCAGCCATTTGTTGTGAACTAGCCTCCCAAGGCTTCATCGTGGCTGCCGTGGAGCACAGGTGATTTTCAAAAATGGCAGGACTGAAACCCACACACACAGGAGTGTGTGAGTGTGAGTGTGAGTGTGAGTGTGAGTGTGAGTGTGAGTGTGTGTGTGTGTGTGTGTGTGTGTGTGTGTGTGTGTGTGTGTGAGAGAAAGTACAGTAAATCCACCACCCTCACCAATTACATTAGTCACAAACACTATACCATGAATACATCTCTCTCTCTCTCTCTTTCTTTCTTTCTTTCTTTCTTTCTTTCTTTCTTTCTTTCTTTCTCTCTCTCTCTCTTTCTCTCTCTCTCTCTCTCTCTCTCTCTCTCTCTCTCTCTCTCTCTCTCTCTCTCTCTCTCTCTCTCTCTCCCTCTCGCCCTCCCCTATAAGCTCCATGCGGTGTTTATGGTCCCGCACCTATGAAGAGGCAGACACAATGAGACAAACGAGGTCATCACATTCTCATTGGGTGGGGGTGGGGTGGGTGGGTGTGCTGCTAGGTTCAGCATAGCACGGTCAACATAAAGGTCTGGTCATATAGACTGATGGGCTATGCCTATAGACTGATTCACCCGAATGATGTGCGTGGAACTTATCAGTCAGAGTTCATGTGTCATTGCCAACCAGGATGAGACGGGTATTCACCGTCCTCATGAAAAACATGTATGTATGTATGTATGCTGTATACAGCAATCTATGGCAAACAGTGCAATGTCCCATTAAATACTGTTAAATTGAACTGAACATTCAGATAGCTTGCCTGTAAAAGTAATATAAGAGACATTCTATTTGGGAAGAACTAAGAAAATCTTTGGTAATATGTCTTCAAAGATATTCTACGGCCTTACATAGGAAAGCTACGCCATAATTCAATGTTCAGTTGTTAAGCTTCTTTTCCAAATGACCGACATTCTTTCTGATGGTAGGTAGCCCCATAATTCCAGCAGTGGAACTGTAATAGTCATTGAAAAGTTCACTACCATAGCACTACACTACTGTGACATAACATATCATAGAGCCTTTAGTAATGCACTCTGACTTGGTCATTGCCATTCTGGTAACAGCACATGTTTAACGCTGTGTCTGAACGGGTTAATGGATAAATGATGAATAGAAATATTGTTTTGCAGATACATTGTTTGACCACACCATAATTTACTTCACATTTTAAGTGCATAAAAGATCTGATGGAATAATAAGCTATGAAAATATGGATATATTTACTGTGATACAGGATAATCCTGTGTCACATCAATTTAAATTCAAGTCATTCCTTGCTTCAAAAGATGACGTTCAGTTGTTCAAGTAACGTACATGATGTACTGTATATGCGTTTGTGTCTGTGTCTGACTCGTCCCTTTATGTTCTCCGGAAAGGGACGAGTCTTCGTCTGCCACCTATTACTTCACGGAGAAGAGTGAGGAAGAACAGCAGAAAGAGCCGGCGTCGTGTAAGGCCCCCAGTCTTATACCCCCCCACCTCCAGCAGCAGTGGATGTACTACCGGGCCCTCAAGCCTGGGGAGAGTGAGTTCCCACTCAGGAACAAACAGGTGCCCTTCCCCAATCATCCCCAATCAGAAGGAATATCCAGACCAGATTTGTATAAAGTAGAAATAGCTAAATACTCTCAGAAGAGCTCTTTTCCAAAATGAGATATATCCATTTTAGAGAATGTTGGGAAAATTACATTTTTGTGTTGGGCTTTCCATTGAATTGCATTGCAAAATATGTTCTGAAAACATTTGAACGGCAAGAATTCACGCATAGATTATAGGACTTCTTAACAGTCAATTTCAATATTAAAATGCATAAAGTCAAAAGTGGATATAGCGTTTTGGAAAAGAGCTCTTCTCTTACAGATGTAATTACAACATGGTATGATATTATGAATAGTGGTATGATATTATATGGTTTCAACTTTGTAATATCATACCACTTGTGTTGTCTATACAACTCTGATCCAGGCTGTCTATCCACCTCATTATCCACAGTTACAAGGGTGACGCTATTACAGTTTAGCTAGCAGTCACTTGTGCTAAATCTTCCAGAAGCGCTATGGGCAGCCTAATAGACATAAGCAGACCAGACATCCTGTGGTAGCGTGATAAATGTTGAAATGGGTACTAATGTAGCTAGGCCAAACAGCCTCTCACACAGTGAAACTTGCAGCATGCCAGTAACAGTCACACAATGGAAACTTGCATCCATACAAACTAGCAAGCAAACGATAGGCTCTTGCATAACATCTGCATTGTTACCAAATTCTTTTGGACAGTATAGTCCAGCAAGACTTTACTTTATCAATACTTGGTGAGTAATTCAGTCATCATAAATTGCTGTAATCATGGTCTTGTATTTCGCCTTTAATGCTTCCAGGTAAAGCAGAGGGCAGATGAGTGTGTTCGGGCGTTGGACCTCCTGGTAGAAATCAACTCTGGAACCTGTGTGGAAAATGTCCTACGCACACAGTTCGACTTCACAACACTAGAGGTGGGCGTGGTGATTTTGTCATTTAACATGTCAACATTTACGTACGTTTCAAATAACAAAGAAGTAACAAGTGATTTTTTGCTGTGCTACTTGTGTGATTTTCTTTCTACTTAGAACTCTATGGACCTGTGTAAAATTGCCATTATGGGCCATTCATTTGGAGGAGCCACTGTCATTGAAGGGTTATGCAAGGAGGGGAGATTCAAGTAAGCACAACATTCTAGCATTCCTAAACGTGTAAAGACAATTAATATTGGGTAACAACCAAGTCTTAATCGGTTACTTAAAGGGGTATGCCACTATTTTGGGGCTTAATACAGTTAAAATCGTTGGCTGAGGTTTACAAAGGTGGTAAAGTGTCTTATTTTTCATGTAAGCCGTTGTCTTGTTTTAAGACAAGTTAAAAGAGGGAGCATGTCGCTAAGTTAGTGAAAGTCAATGGATCCGTGTAGCATGTAGCAATGCTTTCAGACTCTGTATTGTCATAGAAATGTTGTTATGATGTAGTTTAGTGTTTCCAGCAAAGAGTGAACAGGCCAGTAAAGATTGAAATCTTCTGCCCGGGTGGAAAAAACTAAACACCTCAAGAACTTGAGAATACCTCCTCTTTTATAATAGCTCCTAACAGGAAATTGGTATTCACGAGGTTTTTGACTGGAAATCAGTGTAAAAAATATTTTTGCATTTTAAAAGGCTGATGATGTGTCACTGGTGTTTTAGGTGTGGTGTTGCATTGGACACATGGATGGCCCCCATAGACGAGGAGATCTTCCCTCGAGTGAAGCAGCCCATCTTCTTCATCAACTCAGAGAAGTTCCAGTGGGGAGGCAACATAGCGCGCATTAGGAAGCTTGATTCTGCATACATTCCACGCAAAATGATTACCATCAGGTTTGCAAACCATTTCATTTTTTTTGTTTGTTTCGTTGTTGAAGTTTTTTTCTCTCTGGTCCATCAACAATGAAATTGCTATCCGAAGGAGAACATTACACAACGGTATTATGAAATGGATGTGATTGGACATAAAATATTACGCATACTACAATCAAATATGTTCAATATGGAAACCAAGTTCAATTGTGGCACCAATGCAATAAAGTGGGACCAGTTCCAGTCTCCTAAGTAGGCAGACTTTTTATATTTTAAAAACTCCTTTTATGGCCCAGCTGCAGGCTGTCATCATGCTTTAGCGTATGTATCGCACGCTATAGCACTATGGTGCATTCAGCGTGTTGGTGCGACGCCTTTTGAAGTTTAAGCGTGCTCCTCAACGCAGCGGTAAAGCGCTGTCATGCACTTTTGACACGTGGCGAGGTTTGCACAGTTTTCCCGCCGTGTCGGCGATTTTGTTTTGCCACAGCGCATTTCTGTTACTAAACGCAAATATGCTTTGCTGTGCCCTAACCAAAACCATCCCTAAACCTAACCTGTCAGTAAAGCAATGTTTCTGCTGCTGTTCTTTTGCCAAGAACCGCGACATTAGGCAAATTTCTAGCTAAATTTTGCCTAAACCAAACCCATCCCTAAACCTAACCTGTCACAGGGCGTTGTGGAGTACGCTTTAACTTGTAAAGGCGTATTGGACACACACGATAGTGGGTTCAAATCAGCGTGTCATCTATACGCAATGCATGATGACATGTTTTGCCAGCTGTGGCTCTAACGGCTGGGCACTGTACTGCTATGCGGGCGACCCGGGTTCGATTCCTGTCCCGGGTCATTTCCCGATCCCTTCCCGTCTCCCTCCCAGCTATTTCCTAATATATATTAACACTAGAACTACCAGGATTTTTCTGCCTACCTAGAAGTACCAGAGAGGGGTCATTTGACCCGCCGGCTTTTAGCTAATACACTAATCACTCATTTTGTTATGGTAATGAGGCTGTTAGGGGCCGTGTGTGGGGTGAGGGGTGAGGGGGTCACACCTTACAGTGCTAACAGCCAAGACAAACAGGGACAGACAGCTTCTTCCCAAGGGCTGTCAGCCTCCAAAATCACCACAGGTAAACAGCAACTTGCATGAAGATATCAGCAGCAAAGACATATAGCACAGTTTGACGGACAGTGTGTTACAGTTTTTCTCAATTGGTTTTGCTCATTTCTTGAAACTGAGATGTCATTCTCAAAACATGGACAAATCCCAAAACTAATTTGCAGTTCCTCACAACAGAATGGCATTTATCATTGCTTTCATCAAATTTCAAATGCTTTTGTACATGTCTCAATCATTTAGTACATCCTTGCAAATGGCTATGTACAAGTATCCTACAGTTAACACAATCAGCTTACATTTAGTAGAATTTTCAAATGAATGTACCCTGCTGATCTATCCCAATTGGTTGATTCTCAGTGTAATGGTTGTCCTGAAAACATGTCAGCACATTTTCTTCATATAAGTCATCAATGAATGTGTGAATGTCCCATGTGATCATGACGAAGCATATGACTGCAACCAGATAATGGTTGAATTACAGTTTTTCTCGATTGGTTTGGCTCATTTCTTGAAACTGAGATGACATTCCTATAACCCTTGGATCATTTGGCCAAGCATTCTTACACTTCTGCACAACAGTTCAGATAACTAGCAAAATGTCATATACCTCCCAAAACACCTCATTCTTGCATCAGCACTAAACCGTCTCACATATAAATAGTCAGTACCATCAAAATGGCATAGATCCTTCTCATTTGCTTTGGCTCATTTGCATTCATTTAGTCCTTCTGTCAAAATAAACTGGATGGTTCAGCATAACTATATGGATCCTCATCACTCGCTCATATCACCCTAAAAACAGTTTACCCATGTGTCAAAACTAAATTTCTTCCCCACATATATCATCAGTACCCCCAAAATACATTGTCCCTTTGCCATTGTGTAAGCACTTAGGTGTTTTATCTACGTTCAGCTAACAGATTTCGACTATGTATAAAAATGAAAAAGTGAGTGAAACCATTGAAGTTTGACAACACAGATAATTTACCAAGGACATTTATCAGTAACTTTCTGTACTGTAAATTCATATACAGAAAGTAATGCCCATATATCACAGGTTTCTCATGGGTATTTAGGGCTTTTGTGCCTATTATTTGATAGGACAGTGGAGAACAGATGGGTCATTCCATGTCAATTCTCACGATTCCCTAAAATATCCCCAGGTGACCCTCTCTGATTTGCCTGATACCTCACATACAAGTACTTTTTTATGTCAATTGACAGAATCCAAAGTATTAGCATCCTACGTCCAACGGTTGTGGAGGTGAAGCCCTCCAAAGTTTGAGTGCCACGCCTACTTTTCAAGCCTGTGAATTGCACACAAAATTTATGAGCAGATTTTGACACCTCTAGTTTTAGTTTGAGGGAAGATACAGGCCAAAAAAAGTATGCTGCTGTTACGTTGTAGCAGACGAAACAGACACTGTGATAAGCTATGGACAAATAGATATACTTTGAAGGCCTCGATTAATATGAAGAACTCTGAAAAACAAAGTTTTTCCAAGCTGGAATGTTTGACACAGTGCTACTGTACATGGGGTTAAGAGGGCGTTACACTCATCAAGTCCCCACATGGTTAATTTGAGGCCTGAAATAAGGGGTACCGTGGGGTCATTTTGTCCCAACGTTGCTTTTGAGTCCCTCCCATTCGATCATATAAAGTCTGAGTGCCTTAAAACTTTTGGAATGCACTGTGCAGTTCCCAAATATGATGGAAAATCAATTACCGGTATAACTGCCAAAGCATACATAGTTTCTAAGTTTTGCAACCCCGAAATGGCAAGACTTTTCATCACGCTTTTCACAAATTCAGTTTACAAGCCTTAATATAGCCACAAATCATCAAGGTATGATATTTGAACGTACATCATATGATAGACGGGGTGATAAAGAGGGGGAGCATGCTACACGGATCCATTGACTTTCACTAGCTTAGCGACATGCTCCCTCTTTTAACTTGTCTTAAAGCAAGACAACGGCTTATTACATGAGCAATAATACACTTTACCACCTTTATAAACCCCAGCCAACAATTTTAACTGTAAGCATAGTCATTGCAGTTTATGAATCACCAATTACTAATGAATTTAACGGCATTAACTGTGGTTGTACCACCCGAGCGCCCCCCACCCCCCTCCCAAAAAAAAATAGACATCAATGTATGGCCGTGCTCGTCGTCCTTAAGGGCACTGTGCACTAGCCTGGCTCCTACCAGACCTCTGTGTTTGAGCTCTGGAGCCCCCTGGTGGCGCTCAACTAGTGGAGCTCATGAACCTGCGGGGAACTACAGGTCGCGCAAGAGCCAGGCAAACTGTGCACCAGCTAAGTGTAATATATGGTAATGTGATGTAGTGTAATGTATGGGTGTGCTCTTGTGATCCTTCTAGGGGCACTGTGCACCAGAGTTTCCCAGACTTCACTTTCCTGACGGGCAACTGGCTGGGCAAGCTGCTGAAGCTGAAGGGGGAGATCAACCCCTACATAGCTATGGACCTGATCAACAGAGCCTCTCTGGCCTTCTTGCAGAGACACCTGTGTGAGTGGATGCATTCATTCATTCATTTTTCACATTTTGTACACTTGCATATCGTCTGTGCTAAATTTAAAGGTGCACTGTGTAGAATGTGGCCAGAATGGGTACTGCAACTATGCTGCGCATTGAAACTTTGCTGCCCATTACCAAATTTGATATTTTCATGAATGTGTACGAAATAATACACAGTTATTTACTAGTATAACCAAAGTACAGTAAGTTTTGCAGCTAAAAATGTATATTTCTGGATATTCAAAATGGCGGAGCATGGAGAAGATCCCCCTGTTCATGTATGAAAAATGCAAGTTTTCCCAGTCATAATGAATACTTGAATTTGGTGGTGGTGGCAAGTATTCATGAAAGGGCAGCATGAATTCTGGAAATTGACTGATAAAAATATTATGCCGTTTGGGAGGTCCTGTTGTAGGCCACCATACTGGTTCAAATATAGCCTGGGTCATTTTCCAATATTGCCCCATCTTACATTCACTTCTTGTCCCCCCCAAAAAGATATTTAAATGCTAAAACAAACTGTTTCCCAACGGACCGCATAATAGTGACTTGTGTTTGCCTTTTTCTCCTTGTCTCTCTGAACGCAGCACTTGACCGAGACTTTAACCAGTGGGATCCTCTGATTGACGGGAAGGACGAGAACTTGATCCAGGGCACTAATGTTCGGGAACTGCAGTCGTCTATATGAACTTCTGTTCTCCAAAGGGGGAGAACCTTTTTTGTACCAAGTATTTTTTTAATCCCAGTGGAACTGGCACTGGAAACATAATGTAAGGCCAGTAGCATCCACTCTGCATCAGTGGAACAGGAGCAGGGTCCAGCAGGAGCACGAGTGATTCTCACATGGACATTATGTGGAAGTGCCCACCTGCATGGACTGCTTATGAACTACATGTGTTTATCATTCAGTACCACTATTTTCGTTTCTACTTTTTTTTTTTTTAAAATCATATTCTACAGAGCCCTTAAAGGAACAGACCACCATTTCTTGATTTTCACATATTTGCAGTATTTCCCAGCATTATTCATACATGTGCATTTCATTTTCTTCCAAGTGTTTTCAGTACTTTGATTTATTGGATCAAAAATTATTAGCATTGCTCAGCATAATCACTGAAAGTCACTAGTAACTTAAATATGAAACCACAAGTGGTCACTGGACGTAATTCAATTGCTGTTTAACAATCTGGTGAATTTTACATTAATTTTAAAGTGGTTTATGAGTACATTTGATGTTTTATGTTGTACCATAGACTTGCATTGCTATGCTTAATTTGGCTATACTGTTAAACAAGGCAATGCAAACACATGGATGAAAATGATATGCACATTTATGAATAATGCTTGGAAATACTGCAAATATGTGAAAACAAAAAAGGGTGGTGTGTTCCTTAAAAGTGACACGAGAAAATAATAAAATAAAAAGGTCATCAGTGAGCACTGGAAATGTAGAGGCTTTGAAATCTTAATCTTATTCAGGGAAGAACAGTTATGTATTTGATGTGTACTTGATGTATGTACTGAATTAGGCTGTTAAGCCACTGCTGGAGAAGTTTTAAAAAAATCATGAGCTGGATTTCAAATTACCAGCACCACATTTGTATGTTATTAGTTCTGCAGACGGTGAGTGCTTTCCAATATGTGACCTTGCGTCCTCCACTTTGTGCTTGTGGCCTCGCCCCGCCTCCTGGCCCAGCCAAAACAATTTTTGGGGGACTATTTTTCATTCACCATCCAGCTTGCAAATGAGAAAATGACTTTACAATTGAGCTTTTGCGAAATATTGAAATATAATGCTGTTGTCAGTGATGTTCTCATGACATATTACTTCCTGGTACGAGGCCACAAGCACAAATGGAGGACGCACGATTGCATATTGGAACGCACCCACTCTCTGCAAGATGGCCAAAACACCCAAATCTAATGTCCGGTTGCTCCTCTCAAGGGTTACTGATTATTGAGTAATTTATTTATAGCAGAGGGAATGAAATGTAATGTGGTTTGAAGTGGGCTAAGGGTTTCAGCAGTTGATGGCAATGGTTACACTGTATGATACGAAAAGGGGGGTTAAAGATATCGGGCCCTTCTCAAAACCTAGTGCAGTGCACTTCCATGTGTATCAGCCTAATTAGTCACGCCCAGTGATTGGATACTCTGGTGAATTGTACGGAATATCCAATCACTGGGCTTGACTAATTAGGCTGATACGCTTGGAAGGACACTGTCCTAGATTTTGAGACCCTTAGTCTTCATAAGACAATACTTGCTTTGAAAGATTTGTGATCTAATATAGCCAACAATTGTGCCTTATGATTTTTGCTTCACAGACACATCTTGCCACTCTTACTTTACAATTACGTTTTTTTCTATAGCTAACTTGAAAACTGTTAAGCCTAATCTTTATATCAACCCTAATATTTTCAGTCATCAGACTTATTGGTATTACAGTTGGATAATGAATAACTCGTTATGACCCAAACAATGCCATCTCATAATGATCACTACTTAAACTCATTTACTTGTAACCCAAAGATGCATTAATTGTGTTTTCACTGTATTTGCAATTGTTCATTAAAGGTTAGATGACATCTGTACCATTTTATTGTTTGCACTGAAATATGTGAATTTATACTAATAGAATACAATTATGTGTAATAGAAGATGACTTTTAGAACCACACTTGAAGGTCACTTCAAAAATACAGCTCGAACATCAACATGCTTATTTATTTCTTTTCAAACTAAACATCTTTATTTCCTGACAAAAGAACAAATGAGCTTTGGCTCAAAATTAGTATCAAAAAGATGAAAACAGAAACTGTTGTGTCACACTTCCAGATTGCAAAAAAAAAACATTCCAGATATTCCAAAAAACAAACCTAGTACTTGATTGACTATTGAGAATCACAAAACGAATGAAAAAACAAAAATCACTGAATCACTGATCATCATAATCATCTGATGGCATCTCTGTCCGTAGGCTGAGATGGGTCACTCGACTCAGGAGATCCTCTGGAGACACAAAGCACAAGTTTACCATGATTGACACATTGAACCCTCAGCAAAAAACATATCGTCACCTTCCTAAAATAATAAAAATAAATCATTTTTTGGCCAAGTTGACGTTTTCACCTAACTCATGTCCTCCCCCTTTCTGGGGGAATTTTGTGTGTTCCCTGAAAAACTTGGAAAAAAATGACTTCGGCAATTATTTTAGGAAGGTGACGATATATTTTTTTCCAAGTCCCATCACGCCATTTCTGTACACTCTGATCTCGTTCAGAAAACCACCACAGCATTGGACTTATGCTCCTGGGAATGTCTGACTGACCACTAACAGCCAATTTCTTTTCATTCATTTAAATTAGTGTTGGCGGTACAACCCCCCCGGGGACGTTGGGAAGCCCTAGGGGGTCGTTGAGAAGGATACAGTTGAGATGGGGCGGTGCTTAGTTGTCATTGGGGCATTAGTCCATTTTAAAAGAATTATAGTGAGGGGGGCGTTGGCAGGCTTCGGATAAGGTGCAGGGGATGTTTGTCCAAAAAAGGTTGAGAACCAATTATATAAATAAACGTTTCTTTGTGCAAGGTTTGTGCAACCAATTCTGCATTGTCATTATAAACCAGAATGCATGCCCGTTTTCCATTTCTTAACTCCATTTCCTAACGTTCTAAAAGCTGCTTCATTTGTCCTGTTATTCACAGAGCTGTGGTGGTCAATGCAGCTGCTATGAGAAGTCCAGTGATTTGTGCCACCACGGCTGGGCCTGGGCCCAATCAGAAGGCTTGATAAGTTAAATTAACTGTCAGACATACAGGGATCACAAAGAGCCAGGGATGGTTCACTTCCTGTAAACTTGCGGTAGTATAAAGTAACAGCTACTTTGACTGTGCTTAATGAGGATTTACGCAAGACTGGTTCATCCTGACATTTCACCTCACAGCCAAATACAGGCACTCTAACTTTTTGTGAACACGTGTTGCATTTTTGTTGGGCCAAGCCCACCTTTCTTATGACTTTAGGCTAGGACACCTGGTACTGATGACAAACTCAGTACCCTACAGCTCTGCCTTACCCATTGACTGGCTGATGTCCTCCATCAAGGTCTTGTCTTCATTGGCATCTTTCACCTGTAAGAACAGGTGTCATGGTTAAGATATCTGGGTCTTGTTCCGGGGATTGTGTGCCTGCTGCAGGCCACGCTGCCATTCGTGCACACACAATTGACAACCTCGAGTAGTGTTCTTCCAAAACTCCATGTTGAGTTATTCGAAATATATTAATGAGAGCTACCTTGGCCACCTGCCTCGTAGATCATATAGTTGACTCTTTTCCACTGCCAGTTTTCTGTAGGCCTACAGCCCAACACAGCGTGACTCGGCCGCCACCTTTTGCTTTATGATTGAGCTGTGTCGTGTCTATTTGAAAAGCAAAAAGTGGCGGCAGAGTCACGCTTTGTCGAGCTGTAGGCCTACCAGAAAAACGTCAGTGGAAAAGAGGCATTAGTGTCGTGCGTAAAGCTGTGATGGCCCTGAATAAAGTATGTGCACTTGTTTTCACATGACTGCGCCCACAGCAGGCATACCCCGGGCCTGCTTTGGTTAATCATTTGAAAGCCAACTTGGGAAACTCCCATTGTCATTGTGACAGAAAGGGTTCCCACTCCTTTTTCATGAACAAATTCAAGCACTTTTGAGGCACATTCAAACTGCAAATTTTCAGTTTTCCAGCACCTTTAAATAGGTCGCAGGAAGGGACGAAAAAAAAAATTGAGCTTTTTGGGGGAAAAAAGGTGAATTACCGTGTCCTCAGAGCCTGTGTCGGAGTCTTCCGTGTCAGAGGTCAGATCAATCAGATTCACGTCCCCTCTCTCTCGTCCATCTGTTCAGTAGAAACAACATTATGAGCATATGCCACCTGGGGCCCGTACAAAGCTTGCACTTTTCCATGTTAAGTATGTCTTACTATATACACTCACCGACCACTTCATTAGGAACACCTCTCTAGTGCAGGATTGGACCCCCTTTTGCCTTCAGAACTGCCTGAACTGCCTACAACAATACTCAGGTTGGCTGTGGCATCCAACAAAGATAAATTGGTACTATTTGGCCCAAATTGTGCTAAGAAAATATCCTTATGCCATTATATCCCCAGCCTGAAATGTTGATGTAAAGCAGGGTTGACCCATGTTTTCATGTTGTTGACAACAAATTCTGACCATTCCACCTGAGTGTTGCAGTAGATATCAAGACTCATCAGACCAGGCAACATTTTTCCCGATCTTCTAGTGTCGTTTATGGTGAGCCTGTGTAAATTGTTGCTTCATTTTTCTGTTCTTAGCTGACAGGAGTGGCACCAAATGTGGTTTTCTGCAGCTGTAGCCCATTTGCCTCAAGATTGATGATGTGCTGTGTAATCAGGGATTTTCTTATGCATACCTCGGTTGTAACGAGTGTTTTTTTTTTTAACTTAATGTTGCCTTTGTATCAGCTCAAACCAGTATGGCCATTCTCATCTGACCTCTGCCATCAACAAGGCATTTTTGGCCATAGAATAGATGCTCACTGCATTTTTTTTCTTTTTCGTACCATTCTCTGTAAACCCTACAGATGGTTGTGTGTGAATATCCCAGTAGATCAGTCTTTTCTGAAATTCTCAAATCAGGCCCTTTCGGCACCCACAGCCATGCCATGTTAGAAGTCATTTAAATAACCGTTCTCCCCTATTATGATGCTCGGTTTGAACTCTATCAGATCACCTCGGCCATGTCTACATGCACAAATGCATGAAGTTGCCACTTTGTGATTGGCTGATCAGAAATTTGCCTCAATAAACAGTTGTAACAGGTGTTCCTAATGTAGTGGCCGGTGAGTGCATAACAATATAATATCTGAACATTGCGCATGTATACTAAATTTCATGTTAAATCGGATGCATCACATGAACTCAGCATGAAATCCTGCTTATGCATTTAAAATGTGGTGCATGAGGCCCATGGCCTCGTCATACCATAGCCTCTGTACTCATTTTGAACAGACTGAATTTCTGAAACTGCAGAATGAGGCGACAATGACCGGTGGGAGGGGTTAAAGGTCAACTCGGTTAAAGCTTTGAAGGTGCACTGTGTAGGATGTGGCCAGAGTTGGTATTGCAACTATGCTGTTCATTGAAAATGTGCTGCCTATTGCCAAATTTGATCTTTTCATGAATGTTTACTTAATAATAATCTAATTCACTAGTATGGCCAATATACAGTACGTTTTGCAGCTAAAAATGTATATTTCTGGTAATTCAAAATGGCAGACTATGGAGAAGATCCCCCTTTTCATGTATGAAAAGTGCAATTTTCTCAGTCATAATGAATACTCAGAATTTGATGGTGGCAAGTATTCATGAAAAAGATAACATTTGTGAATGGGCAGCATGAATTCTGGAAATAAACAACTAAAAATCTTACACAGTGCACCTTTACAGTTTTTCTCGATTGGTTTGGATGATTTCTTGAAACTGAGATGACATTCCTATAATCATTGGGTCATTTGCCCAAACATTCTTACACTTCTGCACAACAGTTCAGATAACTAGCAAAATGTCATATACCTCCCAAAACAGCTCATTCTTGCATCAGCACTAAATCTTCTCCCACATAAATAGCCAGTACCGTAAAAATGACATATATCCTTCTCAATTGCTTTGGCTCATTTGCATTCATTTAGTCATTCTGTCAAAATAAACTGGATGGTTCAGCATAACTACATGGATCCTCATCACTTGCTCATATCACTCCAAAAACAGTTTACCCGTGTGTCAAAACTAAAGTCCTTCTACAGAATGTGTTTTGAAAAAATGTCAAGAAATTAGCCAAATAACAGAGGAAACTGTAGTATATACGGTTGTAAAATTATTTTCTACAAACTAGTTAAGTTACAATACCATCTGGCCTGCTGAACACTGTCATGAATTTACTGTATACAGTAATGAAATTCTTAAAATATTATGTCTTTGACGGTTTTGACAATTGTGTAGAATGCTTTGCATATGATGACTTACACAATGAAATCATGCTGACATGTTTTGGAGAGGGCAACCATTAGACTGAGAATTGTCCGATTCGCTTGGATAAGAAAGGTCAATTTACTTGGAAAATGTGCTAAATGTATGCTCAAGGTGTCAACTGTAGGGTACTTCTATATACCCATCTGCAGAGATGTACTAAACATTTGAGACATGTACAAAGCATTTGAGATTTGATGAAAGCAATGAGAAATGCCATTCTGTTGTGGGAAATTGCAAGTTGGTTTGGGGATTTTTCCGTGTTGTTTTGAGAATGTCATCTCAGTTTTGAGAAATTAGCCAAACCAATCGAGAAAAACTGTAAGAGCTTGGATCGGATTTACTCAATCACCAATGTTTGGAGCTGTAGTGAAACCTGCCCAGTGTCCATTTCACCCTCTCCCATTTCGATAGATTGGGTTGAGATTACACGTTACTGACAACCAGGGCTTTGAACCGGTTCAAGGAACGAAAACGAAAACCGGAAACTTTTTGAATTTTACATGGAACGGAAACGAAACCGGAAACGTTATTATTTTTTATGTTCTGGAACAGGAACACTTATTTAAAAATAATGGTAACCGGTTAAAACCGGTTTTATTTCGATCCTCAACGTTTGTGTTGCCTTAGAATTAACTTAAAAAAAAAAAAAAAAACTAATTATTTTCCTGCGCGCGGCTGAGGTTCACTTCCTGTGTGACATCACATTCGCCGAGTCAAAATTCCCTTCCCTCCCAAACCATTCCTGGATGAATCGCTGACTGAATGGAAAGTGAGCTTTGGATTAAAAAGTCTTCACCCCACATCTTAAACAAGAGGTAAATTACGACCCATCGTTAATTAAAACGATCATTCCAAACACAATATCAATAACTATATTTGTCAACTCCACGTTAGTTAAACTAGCGAACAGTTGGCTAAAGAACGCCTCTGTTTTCCCGATGCCCATGGCTATCTATTCTTGGTAACACTAAACGGAATATCTTTCTCATTTGTGGCAACTTTTCTGTTTGTGTAGATGGGAAGACATGCTGAGAATCCAAATCGCCAGCTTTTTACCTTCGACCCAGCAACAAACAAATCAAAGTGCAGCGTTGAGGGATGTGGAGCCAAAATATCAGGCAACCACGCGGGGAACTTGCAGAGACATATCCAAAGGTTTCACCCGGACCTGTTACGGCCTACGAATTCTACTGCTAACTCCCAAAAAAGACCTGGCCCGTCTCAAAGAACTTTAGATGAGGTTGCTGTGAAGAAGCCAAAATTGATCCACGTACCCATTACATCAGAGGCTCTGGTAGATGTGTGTTTGGATCTTGTCACCGTGAACGGTAGACCGTTTTCCTTAATGGAAGACACTGGCTTTAGAAAAATAATAGACCCCCTACAACAAGCAATTGGAAATGGTTTCACAATTAATTCAGCCAACATTCGCGAGAGGGTCACAACACTCGCTGACAGCGAAAGGAGAAAATTGATCGATGAGCTTAGTGGCAGGCTTATCATGCTGAAAATCGATGGTGCCACTTGCAGAGATCGCTCTGTTTTGGGGATTAATGTGCAATATGCACAAGGAGAAAACATTGTGTTACGGACATTGGCTGTTCGAGAACTGTGCGAAAGACATACGGCCTCCTACATATCTTCTGTGGTACAGGAGGTGTTGGAGGAGTACAAAATCAGTCTGAAGCAGGTGTACTCTATCACTGCGGACAACGGTGCCAACATGCAGAAGGCAGTGCAACTATTGTCCGACCTGCAAGCAACAGGCAATGACGAAGAGGGTACTGGTGCAGACACGGATGCTGACACGGGGAGAGATCCTTATGTTGAAATTGATTCTGTTGATCAGGGGAAGATATTGCGCAGCGTGCGTTGTTCAGCACACACTTTACAACTAGCAGTTGATGATGCATTGAAAGAGAAGGGGGTGTCTAACGTCATTGCTAAAGCACGCCGTGTTGCTAAAAAGTTGCGCACTCCAAATGTTGTGGCCGTCATTAAAAGAATGGGCCACAAGAGGGCCATAGTCGACTGCCCCACGCGCTGGCATTCTACACACGACATGCTAGAGCGACTTTGCGAGCTCAGATCATTTTGTGATGACATGTCGCCTACCGTCAATGAGCTGCATTTAAGTGAACCCGAGTGGCAGGCCATTTCAAATGTAGTCAATGTGTTGAAACCTGCAAAAATTACAACCAAATGCATCCAATCAGAACAGCTTACCGCAGGTGACTTTTACGGCCAGTGGCTTAAGTGTGTGCTAGATACCGACAAAATCGACAGCCCCTTTGCCAAACGACTGGTCCAGTGCATGAAATCACGTCAACACACACTGTTTGAAAATGATGCATTCGTGGCCGCCTTATTTGTCGACCAGGTACAGGCTGTTTTTGACAGATAATCAGGCTGATATGGCGAAATTACACCTGTGCCGCACTTGGGATATGATCCAAAACCTGTCCGCCGCCTCCACAGACAGCGCAGCTGAGCGTTCATCATCATCATCTGAAGATGATGACGAAATTGAGAAGCTGCTGATGGCAAAAGAAAGAGAAACCACTGTCGTACAAAAGGGCCGAGTTCCCATTGCATCGTTGTTAGACGCCTATTGCAGAGAAGCGCGTTTAAAGCGCACCGAGAATGTTCTTCGTTATTGGGCGTCCATGGCCGCTTCAAATGCAGATATGCACAAACTCGCAATGTCCGTCATAGCGCTCCCCGTGACCCAAGTCAGCGTGGAGCGCGCATTTTCATCTTTGAAGTTTATTCTTTCTCCGCTTAGGTCGTCCCTGAATGACAAAATGCTGGAAGACATTCTTTTCATTCGCTTGAATAAACTATTTGGAATGTAGGCCGACCCATTTGCTTTCCGTCTTGTTAATTAACGTCAGATAGAAGGGGAGCCTTCTGCTTTTGTGACTGACTACATGACTTCTTTTATTTTTATGTTTTTATTATTATCATTGGCTGTTACTGTTAGCCATATTTTTTTGCATCGTGGAAGGCAATTACAATTAGGCCTGTCAGTCACTCATCTTTTTTTGTTTGTTTAAAAATGCAAGGTAGGCTATAGCCTCTTTTTCTTATTTTTTTGCGAACTGTTAAATGTGAGCCACTGTTATAGGCTATAATTGCCTAGGCTATGTGTGTTGATAAACAATAGGGCCTACCTGATAATACATACAGCCTAATTTCAAGTAGGCCTAAGAAAAACTTGACAAAAAACTTTGTTACGGTATGAGTAGGCTACCGGTAGGCCTACTGGACGGCCTTTCCCCCAACAGTTGGAATTTGTTGTTGCCTTTGTCATGGCATAACCACCTGTAATGTGGTGAAGTTTGCGTGGAAATGTTCTCTTAATAAAAAATAAACACATTTGAGATAATTGTATGTCTATTTACTTATTATTATTATTATTATTATTAATAATATTAATATTAACAGGCTAAGAATATAATTATTATTTAATAATGGTTGTAAATATTATATTTGGTTTAAGCTGGAAGAGGAAGCTGTTTCATAGCATTAAACAGCTGCAGGAACGAAATTAACCGTTCCGGGAACATTATTTTTTGGTTATAACCGGTTCGGGAACGTCAATTTATTGGTGGAACACAAAACCGGAAACGTTATAATTCCGTTTCTGTTCGGAACGAACCGATTGGAAAAAAATAACGGTTCAAAGCCCTGCTGACAACATGACCAGAAAAGAGCCGACGCAGACGGAACATGAATTGAAATGGCACTGCCGAAGAGGTGAAAGTCATCTTGTGGTCATCTTTTCAAACAGGCCTTCGAACACAATACCTTCTCTGCGCATGATGCCCCATAAAATCAACACAACTTGGTAACTTTTCACCAATGCTCTGAATGTTCATCAAATCTTGAATATCTACATCATCAAGTGTTTTCAAGGTAACTTACATTCCAACCGCTCTCTCCCCGCTTCCATCTGCATGGAGGATGGGAAAAAAGTTTGCTTTAGTTAGACAGTGACAAAAAAATCTGTACTCTGTATCTGTACCTTTGTAATATCTCAGTCCTTGGTGTATCAGTGAGAAGGGCAGTCTGACTTAGAATCTTCACAGGACATTTGGTTTTCATACCAACACATCAACATCAATTTTACAACAGTGTGTAGTAGAGTTACAGTTAAGTCAGCTAGAAAAACTGTGTTGGATTTTGCCATTCATCTACACAGTTTCTCTGTACATGTGTGTCGAGTTGTGCAAAAACTGCTGAAGTTACAAAAATGAGCTTCAGTGATCTGAACACCTGTAAAACCAACATGCAAACATACTGCACCTTGTGCTTTGGAGAGAAGTCTAGAAGTTCAAGCCAGGCCACAGCTTTCAGATCTACTGCAGTCGGGCTGTGGTCCTCTGTCATACAATTAAAAAATGTTTAGTCAAGTCAAGTCAAGTAGGTTTTATTGTCAATTTCTTTACATGCACTGGTCATACAAAGAATTTGAAATTAAATTAACCACCAGATAATTCAATTTGATATTAAGTGGCCATGAACTATTTAAGCGTAGAGTAATGCTGTGAAAAAAACCCCATCATGGAGTGTAACTAACCAGACATGTCAGGCTCCTGCTTTTCTGAGGTGTCTTCACCGGTGACGAGAGCCATCTCACGTAGTGTGCCTGTGACACCGCAAAGATGATCAACTGTGTCCTTGGTATCAGAGGATTCTTTGTCAAGTTCTGTGAAGAATTGGGGGAAAAGCACAACACACAAAGCATTAACCTAGAGTAGTGCTTCTCAACAGGGGCTCCTGTGGGTGGGGTGCTCAGTTGCCATCAGGGGGAATTAGTCTGTTGATTTGTAGCTCTTTGAGTGCCATGGATTTGAAAACGCGTCTTTTCAGAATGTATGGCACAGAGCCAAAGACTTGATATCAAATGGCACACTTGTGCACTTCCGGCCCTATGTTTCAGTGCGTTACTAATACGGCATATGCACTGAAACATGAACACTAAAGTGCACAAGTGCACCATTTGAGATTCAGCCAAAGACTTGATATCAAGTCAATTGTGTTTTTTTTATGGGGGGTGGGGCCTAACACATTGATCTGGTATGTTTGTTGTTCACATGGACAAAGAACTCAATATTTTATGGCTCTTGAAAAAACACTCAAATGTTCAAAAATGCCTGGCAACCCCCCAGTCTAAATTTGAAAATGGCTGGCACTCAATGAGTTAATACCGGGATGTTGGCAGGATTACAATACGCATCCGGGTAGTTTTGCTCCTAAATGTGCGTTACGTCCCTTTATAGGGGAAAACAAACCAAATGTATAATTAACTTACATGCTAGAGCGGCTAGCCTAAATGTACACAGTCCATGCTTCAGCCACGGCTGTTTGGCTATATTATTTGAACAGCAGACAACACAACACGTTTTCGGCATGTTGAGCGTGAACAACGCTAGTCTACAGGTCCTTGTCTTTCCTTTTCCAACACCACCAACTGACTTCCATTGACTTTTCCCCCAATGTTTTCCCCCAAAAAGAGGCGTAACGCACATGTAACACGTCACGCCGTTTTCCACTGACTGGCAGTGGAAAAGAGGCATATGAGGTCAAGCTATTTTTGGGAGGCTTATGATGATTTCAAGGGGGGTGGGTTTTTTTGGTTTTGTTTTTTCTCTCCAAAAAAAAAAGATTGAGAACCACAGACCCATAGAACCTCACTAATTTTGTGATTTTAAAGCAGTGTATAACCAACGTTTCAAGGAGGCCCTACCTTGCATAGTAGTGTTTTTATTGCACAGACACGTTTCGGCGTGTGCCTTCTTCAGTGCAACACTACTATGGAAGGTGCGGTCTCCTCCTTGAAACATTGAATCTAAAATTTGGGCCAGCACCCTCAGAGGCTTAAATAACTAAGAGTGACGCCTGCTCCAAGAAGAAAATTGACATTAGTGTATAACCAACCAGTTGTCTTGGGCTCCTCTTCCACAGCTACCGTTTCCCCTGCGCCTGCCTTCTGGGTCTCCTCCACCTGCAACAAGAGATGACATTTTAAACTTGCAATCTAAGAGAAAATACATGTTTGGTCATCATGGGGTGGGGGTGGGGGGCGGCAAAGCTTTTTATTTCAATTCACCTCTTCTTCAGTGGCAGGTAGATCCGTTGCATCCTCCACGTCATCAGAATCCAGCTCTGGGGCAAAGATTTACACAATATTGTATGACATCAATATTAGTGTTTCAAATTTAACATGTTCAAAGAGTGTGTTAATTCCAATGAGAACTCAGACGTGTCAATGAATTGCTTCTTCCATTTGTTGATAAAACATTTCAAATACTGTATCATTTAATATGTGCATCCTTAAGTGAAAAGATATCTGCCTTAAACCAAATACGACTTACTAATCAATAAGCCATCTTACCATTACTCAATAATACAGCAGCTTGTGACACTAGCAGTGAAACAAAATTGTCAACACCCGCATCAGTCTGGAGATCACCCAACAGGTCCTGAAACATAGATTACAGTGTACAACCAAATATTGGTATTTGCATGACGAGGAACAGTATGGTCTTCAATTCATCTCAATAAAGCAACAATCTGTAGTTTTTATTTTACACCCCAACCATGTTCCCAAAATCATTTCAGTAACTCATTACATTACACTTAGCTGATGCCTTTATCCAAAACGACTCACAGATATTACAGGGTATTGGTTATAGTCCCTGGAGTAGTATGGAGTTAGGTGCCTTGCTCAAGAGGATCTCAGCCATGGAGTGTGGTAGGGAGTGGAAGGGGTGGGATTCCAACCAGCAAACCCTCTGATCGAAAGCCCATCTCCTTAACCGTTTAAGGCCACAGCTGACCATAGCAACTCTTCACAAACTTTTTTTACCAGGCGAAAGGCACCTCTACAAATCAATTGTACCACCCTCCATGAGCTGCAACCTACAGTTGTACACAGCTTGGTGGGGCAGGCCATCTCTCAACATCATATCAAGTGGAATGTTTAGATTTCCTTCCATTAACTGTACCACTTTCTAATCTACTCCCAACTTGCTTAGCTTACCTCTGGTTGGAATAACAGTACTGAATGAGCCTCAGACGCATTGGGGTCCACAGCAATCGAAGTGGGATGCTCTGTCATGGATTTCAAACATAATTTTACAATGCGTGGTAGGTGGATGGGTTAGCTGGTCTAAGTGATGAGAAAATTAATACATAGCAAAAATCTTTTTCAGAGGACCTAGTCAGGGTGGATTGTCAGTGGGTTCTTTCAATTATCCAAACTACCGTCCTCCCTTGTGCCTCATGATGTTGCAAGACATTGATGACAGAAGCTCCATTCAACATCTCGCAGATGTGCAATTCAAAGGTATTTTTTTTTCTTTTGCAATTGGGATATTAAATGTGGAAATATTGTGGTGAGGCTGACCGGGGGGAAACGAGCGTTTTCTCCACGGAGGTGGGGCGTGAGGGAAGCGTGAGGCCACAAGAACAGGTCGAGGACGAGAGTTAGGATAATGCAGTGTTTCTCAAAGTGGGGCGTGTGACATCTGATTTTTGCTTTTTTTCCCACAAGGAAATGATTTCCCGTCTCGCCAATAAGTCAGTAAGTTTAAAGCCCTCACCAACATAATATTATTAATCGTCATGAATTTGAATAGCATAGGAAATGAACACGCATCTGCATTCGGCAGCATTCAGACCCTCTGAGGGGGGAATGATGGAAAAAGTTTGAGAACCACTGGGATAATGGAATATAGCTACTGTAGAACCAACCAGTGATCTTATGTTCCTCGTGTGAGGTGTCTTCCACAGCTACAGGATCCACTTCAGATGCCGTTCCCACGGAGCTCTGGGTCTCCTCCGCCTCCTCAGCTGTTTGCTAAACAGCAAACAACAAGAAACAACCAGACACAAGACGTAACCAGGTTGGAGGTGGAATGGAAAGAAGAGGTTGGTTGTTGTGAGAGAACAGTGATGAAGGGAACTGTGCAGGTAGGAGAAGTTCCAAGACATTGGTGTGTTTTTATTCACCTGCTGGTCAGTGGCAGGAACATCGTTTGGGGCGTCATCTTCAAGTGCAACAAGTTCCACGTTGCCTGGCATTTCCAAAGAGCTGTCAAACTCCTCCGGCTGTGGACAGAGACGATTTGTTTGCAAAAAGGAAAACTATAATAATTATACAATTACAACCACTAATCATGATCATAATAATAATCATGATAATTATCATCATAATAACAACAAAAACAACAACATTTATTTCAGCAACAATCAATTCACCTGTTCTTCAGGGAGAGGGAGATCCACTGCATAACTGGTATGATCGCAGTCTTTGCCCAGAGCTGTAGGGATTAAACATTCATTTAGTTCAGTGGTTCTCAAACTTTTTTGAACAAACACCCCCCGGACCTCATCATAACCCTCCCATAGCCCTCCTCGTCCATTGATTAGGACAATGCACATTAATGCACATCAGCAGTCACCAACAAACCAGCAATAACACAATATGAATACAACCGAGTTGGCGGAACTGCTAAATTTCATCCATTGCCCTGAGCCAGGTGTCAAAAGAAACAGGAAGACAAATACATGACAATACAGACAATACACACCTTGGGGAAGATCAGCCGACAGGGCAGCATCCGTGTGTACAGTCGAACTCTATAAAAGAATTACCTTAGGTTAAGACTAAGTGCACATTTAACAACTCAAAGAACAGGTTGTAATGACGAAAGAAAGTGGAGCACTAGGGCCGTCAACAGTAATCGATGCGGCAATGGATCGCGATGCAGGGCATGGACAATTCAGCATCGATTTGGCCACAAGCCAGATCGATTTGGTGTATTAAAGGGGTATGCCACTATTTTGGGGCTTAATACAGTTAAAATCGTTGGCTGGGGTTTATAGAGGTGGTAAAGTGTCTTAACTTTTCTTACAGCAAGACAACGCTTAACATGAAAAATAAAAGAGGGAATATGTCGCTAAGCTCGTGAAAGTCAATGGATCTGTGTAGCATTGTAGCAAAAAAAACAAACAGCAAAACTTCCAAAGTATATTCAACTGCAGAGTGCAGAAGGGTAGGTCTGGAGGTCTGAGTACCCGCACGCCTCACATTTTGCCTCTCCCCCTCCCTGTCTTTTCTTTAAATTTCGGTTGCGCGTGCATCACTGCATCCAAAGGGTTGGTGCTGCTCTCTCTCTCTCTCTCTCTCTCTCTCCATATAAATTTCACCTACCTCTAACCTATTCCATGTCTCGTTCTCCGTTCTCCTTATAATCAACGTCTTTGAAAGCGTGATATTAAATCGGCAAGCGCGTCATAAACATTTGAAGCAAATAGGCTATGGGGACAGCACCGTTCGTGCTTATAAATCGATCTGGATCAATGACCACATTCATAGACCGTGCTCTCCACATTAATTTCACTTACCTCTAACCTATTCCGTGTCTCGTTCTCCGTTCTCCCAATAATCAACGTCTTTGAAAGCTGACATTAAATCGGCAATGCATCATAAACATTTGAAACAAATAGGCTATGGGGACAGCACCGCTCGTGCTTATAAATCGACGTGGATCAATGACCACATTCATAGACCGTGCCCTACATCTGAATGACATGAACCTATGATTGATAATGCAAAAAAGCTTTGGAATCTTTGTCTTGGAGCACTTTTGTGTCCCCACCAATGTCAAAATCAAAGTTTTGCCCTTGGTGCCCATGGTTTTCAGTGATGGGTAGGCCCGTTTAATTTTCCCCGTTGTGGATGAAGAGGCCTATCGTGTGGGATAACACAGCGTGGTTTAATTTTTCGAGTGGATCACACATGGAATAATTTGCGGGCGTTTTACTGCCATCTGGTTACTTTTCTTGTAGCACCCGTCTTAGGTCGAGTGGTTTGCAAACTAAGATACCGCCCTCCAGAAGAGGCACTTAATAATAATACAAAGTAGACCCATGCGTTTACAAAATATCTATATATTGTCCTTAATTTCCCTCAGGATTAATAAATGATAGCCTACTATAGGCTACAAAACAGCTAATGTAACCTCTAGCGCAGCGTTGCCGCTAGGAGGGGGACGAGACTAACGAATGGCTTATGTCAAGTCAGGTGTCTAGGTGTCTAGTCGCGACGTGAAGGCATGCGGCAGTCAAATATTTGTTTGCATGGATCTACGTTGATTACATCAAACAAGCTTCGTTGAAATAAGTCAACTTAAGGTAAGACAATAGGGTTAAGCGCTGAGGTAGGCTTTGTGGTTTTTTTTTGTATTATGCGTTGTTCCCCCATGAATCCTTTTTAAAGCATTGGTGCAACAACCAACTTTGGCAAATCGCATTGAACTAACAAGCTCGTGAAATGCACTTATGTGGTGGTTAGCCCTGTGCAGTGGCTATTCAGCAGATACATATTCTGGGCCAGTGTGTATATCGCCTACAGTAGGTTGCCGATTTCAGGACATAGTCAAGTAAATTAGTTGACGATGACAACTGTTCAGTCCCTCCCTCCCGACCCCTAAACATTTTACCTTGCTGCTCCGGAAAAATTGCCCCTTTCGTGGCATGCAGCATCTTCAGTTTGACCATCCTTCATCACATTAATTGAATAGCCAATAAGGACGCAGTGATGCACGGCCGTTTCCACACGTCTCCCCAAGTTTCACCCTTGGCAAAGCGCAAACATCTAGCCTACCGACGAGAAGGCTGGCAGTTTAAAAATGAATGTGTTTCGGACAAGGATGGGGCCGCGCGTCTTGGTCGTGACAGCTTGGATATGGAGGAGGCATAGAATGTGTTAGTAATCTATGGGAGGAGGGCATTGAGGTCGATATGGATAAGGTGGTTGACTAACAAATCACTGTTGGCTGTGGTTGTGTTGTGTTGAGCCCACACAGTCGCCTCTTTCTTTTTCTTTAATTGAACATTATAATAATATTATGATATATGTTTGAGCTCAGCCCTGGTGGGGTGCGAATGTTGTGAACAATAACAGACGTTTATAACATCAAACATAGCCTATTGCCGGGTAGAGGACCTCGACATAACCTCCGTCACAAACTTGGTGCTCCGTCCCTGCGGATCGCAATGCATCGTTGAATCGGATCGGATCGAATCGAAACCCTCCGGATCGCAATTGGATTGAATCATGAGAGCATTGCCGATCCACACCTCTATGGAGCACTCATTTACGATACAAGCTTACTGATAAAATATAAATAGAGCAATACCTCCGTCTGTACGTCTTCAACAACTTCAAAGACGCTTTGAGGATTGACCGTCACCTGAGAGTCCTGGTCTAGCAACACCACCTGCATGTGAGAATTACCTTGGGTTAAGACTAAGTGCACATTTAACAACTCAAAGAACAAGTTACCTACTCACTGAAGAAAGAAAGTGGAGCACTCGTTTAAGATACAAGATTGCTGATTAAACATAAAAGGAGTAATACCTCTGTCTGTCCCTCTTCAACGACTTCAAAGACGCTTTGAGGATCGACTGTCACCTGAGAGTCCAGGTCTAGCAACACCACCTGCACAGAATTATTAGGCAAACGAGTTTTTGACCATCACTATTTGACCTGAGCGAGCACTGAGGCGAAACGCGTTGTTCGCTCTAATAAACGAGCATTAAGTCAAGAAAGTGTGTGGTAGACATCTTTCTTTTGGAGTTTTTGACCATATTGTCTTTTTTATGCATATTTCCCAACAACAACCTATATGAACATGAAAATCCAAATATTGGATTTAAGCATTCCAGGTCATGCATATTTGTATAATAAGATGTGTGGTAGTGGTGTAATCAAAGAGCCCAACACCTTATATCAGGTGTGCATAATTATTAGGCAACTTTGTTTTCGTCTGTGAAAATGGGCCACAACATAGATCAATGTTACCTGATAATTATATACACCTGATAAAGGGTATTGGGCTCCTTCAATCATACAATCTCTTACTATACAAATGAGCATGACCTGGAAGGCTTAAATCCAATAGGTTTTCATGTTCATAGCAGTTGGTGTTGAAAAATATGCATAAAAATGGACGATATGGTGAAACAACTTAACCTAATACTGCTGCACACAGTGTACACAGCTTGGAGGGGCAGGCCATCTCTCAACATCAGATCACGCTGAAGGTATAGATTTCCTTCCATTAGCTGTACCACTTTCCAATCCACTCTTAACTTGCTTTGCTTACCACTGGTTGGAATGACGGTGCTGAATGAGCCTCAGAGGAATTGGGGTCCACAGCAATCGAAGTGGGACACTCTGTCATGGAATTCAAAAAGATCATATTACCGTGGTAGGTAGGTGAGTGAGCTGATGTCAGAGATGTGAAAATGAATTCGTAACAATAATTTTGCTTTTTAGAGGATCTAGTCAAGGATGTGTGGTGTTTGTTGTGAATGTGGCCACCATAACTATTGAGTGCTGGGGAAAAACCCTGCAGTCACAGAGGAGACGGTCTAGGATTTTAAAACGGTCAGTGGACTCTTTCCATTGTCCAAACTACAGTCCTCCCTTCTGATCGTGGCCTCATGATGACGTCGCAAGACGCCAGTGTTGCCAGATTGGGCGGGTGCCCGCCCAATTGGGCTACATGGGATGAGCGTTGGCGGGCAAAAACGGGGAAAAATTGGCCATTTGGCGGTTTTTTAACCCATAGAAGTCAATGTAATTTGTTGAATTTGGGCGGAATTTAGCGCATTTTGACGGTTTTTGAGAACCTTTTGGGCGAGATTTGGTCAGACACATCTGGCAACACTGCAAGACGCCATTGACTACAGAGAGTTTAAATCAATATCTCGCTAACACGCAATTCAAAGGTCACTTTATCATTTGCAATCGGATATTGCATGAGGAAAAGTCCTGCAGAAGAACATTATCGTTTTCTCCACAGAGGCAGGGCATCAGCAAAGCACACCTGAGGCAGGTGTCATATGAAAGTAACAGGCAGACAACAAGACAAAAACATACAGGCAATACACTCATACACACCTTGGGGAAGATCAGCTGACAGGGCAGCATCCGTGCATACAGTTGAACTCTATAAAAATAATTACCTTAGGTTAAGACTAAGCACATATTTAACAACTCAAAGAACAGGTTACCTACTCACTGAGGAAAGAAAGTGGAGCACTCATTTAATTCATTGATGCCTTAAACACCTGGGAAAAAAGCCTGCTAAATGCCTAAGCCAGTTTTGGGGTAAGGTACTTTCAGCGTATAAAACCCTTAATATCTCAGCGCATAAAAACATGAAGTATATTTTACCTAAAAGCGAAGACCGTCATCTTTCATTGTAACATGTTCATGCAGCTCTAACATACCAACATATTTAACTTTCTAAACTCAAATGTCATGAGCCTTAAGCTGCGTCACGCAGTTCCTGGCGCTTGGGTCAATGTTGCGCTACTCAGCATCAGGCATCAATGGGTTAAGATATAAGCTTACTGAATAAACAGAAATGGAGTAATACCTCCGTCTGTCCGTCTTCAAAGACGTTTTGAGGATCGGCCATCACCTGAGAGTCCTGGTCCTGCAACACCACCTGCACCGTCAATCACATATTGGTATTTGCATGACAAGGGACAAGATGGTCTCCAATTCATCTCCATAAAGCAACAATCAGTAGTTTTTTATTTTTACCCCCCAACCATATTCCCAAAATCATTTCAGTAACTCATTACATTACACTTAGCTGATGCCTTTATCCAAAACGACTCACAGATACTACAGGGAATTGGCTTCGGGCCCTGTAGTAGTATGGAGATGCTCAAAGGCACCTCAGCCATGGAGTATGGTAGGGAGTGGAAGGGTGGGATTCAAACCTACAACCATCTGATCGGAAGCCCATCTCCTCAACCATTATGGTAATGGCTGCCCCCATTGAGTATTCTACTTTTTACCACGTGAAAGGCACTTCTTGAAATCACTTTTATCAACCTTTTCCATGAGCTATAACCTAGAGTTAAACACAGCTTAAAGGAACAGACCACCCTTTTTTGATTTTCACATATTTGCAGTATTTCCAAGCATTATTTATGAATGTGCATATAATTTTCGTCTATGTGTTTGCATTGCCCCGTTTAACAGTATAGCCACATTAGGCATAGCAATGCAAGTCTATGGTACAAAATAAAACACAATCAAATGTACTTATAAACCATTTTAAAATTAATGTAAAATTCACTGGAGTGTAAAACGGCAATTTAATTCCGTCCAGTGACCACTTGTGGCTTGATGCTAAAGATACCAGTTACTTCCAGTGATTATGCTAAGCTATGCTAATAATTCTGATCCAATAAATCTAAGTACTGAAAACACTGAGACGAAAATGATATGCACATTCATGAATAATGTTGGGAAATACTGCAAATATGTGAAAATCAAAAAAGGGTGGTCTGTTCCTTTAAAGGGGCAGGCCATCTCTCAACATCAGATCACGCTGAAGGTATACATTTTCTTCCATTTATTGTACCACTTTCCAAACATCTCCTAACTTGCTTGGCTTACCTCTGGTTGGGAGGAGGGTACTGAATGTGCCTCAGACGCATTGGTGTCCACAGCAATCGAAGTGGGATGCTCTGTCATGGAATTCAAACATATCATTTTTAGGGGTTGACGATACAGGTTTTTAAATGACCAATGCGATACCGATTTTTTTTCCCCCATCACCCTCGGCCGATACCCGATATTTGGGGCCGATATGGATTAAATAAAAAAGGTTAAAAAATGACAAATATTCCGGGTCTCGTTAAAAATAAACATTCCTTTAACATTATCAAATTAAGGTAGAACTTGTAACATTTAAACACCCACTCTAACAATCAAGTAATGTCTAACAATCAAGTAATAAAAAAATGAAGTGTCTTGGTGCTTTTAACCCATTGATGCCTGATGTTGCGTTGCGCAAATTTGGCCCTGGTGCCTGGAGCTGCATTACGCAACATTCAGGCTGATGAGATTTGAGACAACTTTATTAAAAATTATTAAATGTTTGAGATGAATGAACACATTCTAATGAAAGATGAGGGTCTTAGCGTTTAAATGCAATTCAGTGCATATTTTTATGTGCTTCAGAAGCTAAGAAATGTAGGTTTTTATAGGCTGAGGGCATCTTTTCTTAAAAAGGGCTCAGGCATTCAGCAACCTTTCTTGCAGGTGCCTTAGGCGTCAATGGGTTAAAAAAAACCCGAATGACATAAAATAATAAATATTGCGTATCGGCCAAAACCACATGCGTATCGGCCGATACCGATATACTTAAAAAATTCAAATAGAGGCCCAATATATATATCAGTCTATCCTTAATCATTTCATGATGCATGTTAGGTAGGTGGTTGGGTGGTTAAAGGATTTATCCGGAGTTGGAACAAGTTTGCCTGATTTTTGCATGTTTGGGATGAAATACAGTCACTCTAGAGCAAAATCAAGGCAAAAGGATGCGTTTTGAGAAAGTTTGATAATATCACGTTAGCCTCGTTAGCCATATCAGCTATGCAATATGAAAGATGCGGGCATCGTTTTTCGGCGGTTACACACATTTCAAAAACACAACATTTTAAAGTCTTGCACAGCTCAAAACAACGTCACACTTACCTCATAATATGTTGAGGGTATCCACACATAAACCAAAGTGTCTAAAGTCCGTCATGTATTCTTGAAAGGTCTGCAGAATGTGTTTTGTGAAGCTACTACCTTGAGAATATCTAAATTACGGTCAAGACAACTATTTGACACTAAAGCCCACCAAGTAGATTGCCGAGTGCGTCGTACCATCAGCTATGATTATTTCCATTGCGAGTAACCACAGCTGATGGTGCGACGCACTCGGCAATCTACCTTGTGGGCTTTAGTGTCAAATAGTTGTCTTGACCGTAATTTAGATATTCTCAAGGTAGTAGTTTCACAAAACACATTCTGCAGACCTTTCAAGAATACATGAAGGACTTTGGACACTTTGGTTTATGTGTGGATACCCTCAACATATTACGAGGTAAGTGTGACGTTGTTTTGAGCTGTGCAAGACTTTAAAATGTTGTGTTTTTGAAATATGTGTAACCGCCGAAAAACGATGCCCGCATCTTTCATATTGCATAGCTGATATGGCTAACGAGGCTAACGTGATATTATCAAACTTTCTCAAAACGCATCCTTTTGCCTTGATTTTGCTCTAGAGTGACTGTATTTCATCCCAAACATGCAAAAATCAGGCAAACTTGTTCCAACTCCGGATAAATCCTTTAAGATTGAGTGCTGGGGGAAAACTAACCAGTGATCTTATGTTCCTCGTCTGAGGCGTCTTCCACAGCTACGGGATCCACTTCGGATGCCGTTCCCGCGCAGCTCTGGGTCTCCTCCGCCTCCTCAGCCGTTTGCTAAACAGCAAGCAACAAGACACAACAAGATTGGAAGTGGAATTGAAAGAAGAGATTGGTTGTTGTGAGAGGGTGGGGATGCAGAGGACGATATTAGATGAAGGGAGTGGTGCAGATAGGAGAAATTACAAGAGACTGCTGTGTTTTTATTCACCTGCAGGTCAAAGGCAGCAACATCGTTTGGGGCGTCATCTTCAAGTGCGACAGGGTCCACGCTGCCTGACATTTCCAAAGAGCTGTCAAACTCCTCCGGCTGTGGAGAGGGACGATATGTTTGCAATATGGAAAACTAGTAATTATACTACTACAACCACCAATAATAATAATGATAATGACAACATTTATTTCAGCAACAACCAATTCACCTGTTCTTCAGGGAGTGGGAGATCCACTGCATAACTGGTATGGTCGCAGTTTTTGGCCAGAGCTGTGGGGATTAAACATTCATTTACTTCAGTGGTTCTCAAATGTTTTTGAACAAACACCCCCTGGACCTCATCATAACCCTCCCAACGGCCACCTTGACCTTATCAAAAGCTTATCATTGCACATAAATCAACACACCAGTAAAAACACAATATAAATACGACTGAGTTGACAGAACTGCTAAATTTCATCCATTGTCCTGAGGCAGACGTGAAAAGAAACAGGAAGACAAAACATACAGACAATACTCATACACACCTTGGGTAAGATTATCCGAGTGGGCAGCATCCGTGTGTACAGTCGAATTCTATAAAATAATTACCTTGGGTTAAAAGGTACTCTGTGCAGGAAATGGCCAAAAAAGGTACTGCAACTATGCTGCTCATTGAAACTGGGCTGCCTATTGCCAAAATTGATCTTCACATGAAAGTTTACTAAGTAAAAAACAAATATTTCTAGTATGGTCCAAGTACAGTCATTTTTGCAGCTAAAAATGACTATTTTTGGAAATTCAAAATGGCGGACCATGGAGAAGATCCCCCTTTTCATGTACGAAAAGGGCAATTTTTCCAGTCATAATGAATACTTAAAATTTGATGGTGGTGGTAAGTATTCATGAAAAAGGTAACATTAGTGAATGGGCAGCATAAATTCTGGAAACCTCACAGTGTCCCTTCAAGTACACATTTAACAACCTAAAGAACCAGTTATAATGACGAAAGAAAGTGGAGCACTCATTTAAAGCGATGGTTCGGAGTAGAATCACCTTAATGCCATTTGAACCGTGACACCCATCCACCTTTACACCCGAAGTGTTTTCTGCCGCAGACTTACATCAACAGAGTTGCCGTGTTATTCGATGTTTATTCCGGTTAGCTTGACTCAAGCGCATATGGATACTGGGCACCGTCTCCAAACTTTCCTCACAAAAATAACATGTCATTACACCAAACTTCTGCAGTAGCACAAATATGGTCTGTACTCACGAAACGAAGCATTTGGAAGTTTGGAAATAGTCCAGGAGTTTAGTATTATCAACACAAGCTGAATAGCTTCTCTGCTGCTAAAGCTGTGCCAACGTTACTTCCGTCATATGAGACAAGCCCGTAAAAGTCTTCAACAAACTTCCAGACGAGAGTGTTAAAAAAGTTTTCACTGAATTGTGATTAAGGCTTATATTTTCAAGGCAATACTTAAAAGATATTTCAAATCTTACCTACTATCAATTAGACAAGGATTTTCGTTATCAATACTGATGCTGAATTCACTTTTCATTGTGCATATTATGAGCTTCGTTGAGGACTCTTACATGCTTGTCTTAGATGACGGAAGTAACGTTGGCGCAGCTTTAGCAGCAGAGAAGCTATTCGGCTTGTGTTGATAATAATAAACTCCTGGACTATTTCCAAACTTCCAAATGCTTCGTTTCGTGAGTACAGACCATATTTGTGCTACTGCAGAAGTTTGGTGTCATGACATGTTATTTTTGTGGGGAAAGTTTGGAGACGGTGCCCAGTATCCATATGCGCTTGAGTCAAGCTAACCGAAATAAACATCGAATAACACGGCAACTCTGTTGATGTAAGCCTGCGGCAGAAAACACTTCGGGTGTAAAGGTGGATGGGTGTCACGGTTCAAATGGCATTAGGGTGATTCTACTCCGAACCATCGCTTTAAGATACGAGCTTACTGATCAAATATAAATAGAGCAATACCTCCGTCTGTCCCTCTTCAACGACTTCAAAGACGCTTTGAGGATCGACCGTCACCTGAGAGTCCTGGTCTTGCAACACCACCTGTGAGGGTCAAACAGCACACATTTACGAGTGTTAGTCAAAGCCTAAAAATAAAAAAGTGTACTCTATTTAAATAAATGTAAGTGTACATAGTAAAAAAAAAACGTAACGGGTTAGCATAGCCGATTGAAATTACATTTAGTTAAAAGAAACATATAGATAAGACACTGACAACCCAATTCTTAACCCCCACAAGGGTCTGCAAACACACAAAATAGATCGGTGCCTACCAAGACAGTCTCTTTGGAAATGTTCAGTACACTTGCACGGCACCAGGTCTGGGTGGCTTGGGATCGGATGATGCACTCTGCTCCAACCTGAACACCAACAGCTCTTTGCAGCTTGCCAAGATCTAGTGTGATCATATGGAAAAGACATACATTTAGCCCAAACCCATCACTAAAATAAACACAAACAATGATGAATTCAATGGTAATGATTTGGCAACATACTCACCAGACTCTACAACACCAACAGCAGCATCCTCTTCAAGAGCACTTCCGCTAGCTTCAGGAGTTTTCTCGTCGTCAGTTGCTGGAGTTGTCTCATCTGCCTGTACAAGTCTGTCTCCACATGCACGGTTGCTTCTTTCTTCACCATCTCCTTCTATCCCTGGCAAAGTGGAAGTCTCCTCACTGCTTTTGTCAATGCAAAGTATTTCAGTGGCTTGGTTCAAGTCCTGCTGTATAATGGATGCAGTGCTCATTGGAGGTCTTTCTGAATCATCCTGAACAGAGCTTTGCACTGAGCAATTAACAGCATCACTGATGAGTTCTTGGACAAACGCTTTAGCCAGAGGGTAAGCAGCAGATTGTGTGAGAGACCTGACTGACTCTTCTTGGTTGGAGGTGTCCACAGATTCTTGCTCAGGCCCTTCTTCAATGCAGGGAGATTCAATGACTGGCAGCACAGTGACGTTAGCATTCTCATCCAATGTTACTGGGAATGTGTGCACATTTCTCTGGGCTTCTGGTGCAGGTACTAGGCCATCGGAGGTGTTGTGTGACAAATCCTCCACTCTACAAGCAAGTTCTTCAGAGACAGGTACACACTTCAACTCAGAGGTAAGAGGGTGAGAGGGAATATCAGCTTCTGGGTCAGGTGAAGTGGGATCTCTGGTTTCAATAGACCCGCCACTAGCAGATGAACACCAGTACTCCTTCATTAACTCATTGAGAATTTGGCCTTCACATTCAACCCTGACCATGTATGACACCTTCCCATTTTCCAGTTCAATGGGTTGCAGAATGGTCAATTTCAGAGGTTTATCATCTACTAGCTCCAAAAACTGGTCAGCTGCATCCTCTTTCCAGGAACCTCGAGAGGGGTCAAAACCATCCAGCTGACACAAAAATGATTGAGGGGGAATCTCTTGTAGCTGCATAGGGAGAGCTTTTGTGTTGCTAGTGTTGACATGTGATTCGTTGCCGTAGTCAATGAAGAGAACAGAGACGGAGTCACCTTCTTTTGACAGAATTTCAGCTCGATACCACTGTTCGTCATCAGAAAAGAGAGCCAAGCAAGCATTCCCAGCTTGGATGGACACAGTGTCCAAAGACTTGTGTGTGGCGTCATTACCAGCATGTTGAGCAAGTTCAGAAAGCTCCTGTAGTTTGTCTGCTACTGAGCACTGACACCAAAAGTCCTCAGGTCCACTTATAGAGGAGGCAAACACATCTAAAGTTTGTCCCTTAGATAAGGCAGCCTTCTTGTACAAAACAGCAGCATTGATAACTGGAATGGCATCTTTGAGGAACACATTATCTTGAACGGCACTCTCTCTTTTTTCGATTGGCAAAACTGACGTTATAGCTGAAGTTGTTGTGTGCAAGCGATCTTCAAGCCTCTTGCCATTTGCCACCAAGGACACCTCCCAACCAGTTTTGCTTTCTTGAATGAATGTACACTTTAACGCTCCATCGATCTCATCAATCTCAGTTTTGAGGGCATCTGAAAACTTCTCACTCCCTGAGATCATGGATCCACGCAGACAGCACTGGATACTTAATCTGGGATGGTCTAGGGAGGACTGGTCAAGTCTGCAGATTTTTGAGGAGGACACATGGGCACCATTGCCAAAGTCAATGAACTCCACCTGATATGAATCACTATCGATGTGAGCCTTTACAACAGCACGGTACCATGACTGGTCATCTGCAAACTCTGCTTTGACCAAGGCTCCTTCCTGGATATCCTTTGTGGAGATTGATGTAGTATCTTGGTCATTAAAGATTAGGGAGTTAATGCTATCTTCATCAGAGACGAGCTGAACAAAGAAACTCGATGGATTGTTCCAGTGTGAAACAAACACTTCCACCTCCATCCCTGGTGCGATCATCTTTGATGGGAGATCAGATAATTTTGGGAGAATCTGGGATGCTCGTACAGCTGGAGTCTCATGTTTTTCAGGTTTACGAGATCCTACTTTGAATTCTGTGGGACGAGATACAGCTTTATCGGTAGAAGGCTTTTCCTCTTCCAACCAGGTTTCTCCATTTTCATTTTCTTTGTTTTGTGTATCAGATTTAAGCTGTCCATGGCGCTCGAGGCTGGCCGGTGCACTTGAATGAGGCTTGCCAAAACTTTGGCAATCTCCTCTATTGCGCGGATGTTCACTGAAGTTACTGACTGGTACTTTTGACTCCATCTTGGTTGAAGTTCTCCATGAATCTCGTTTTTCCATGATTGGTGGGGTGATGTGTTGCTTTTCAGATTTATCAGTAGAAGCCTTTTCCTCTTCCAACCAGGTTTCTTCATTTTCATTTTCTTTGTTGTGTGAATCAGATTTCAGCTGTCCATGGCGCTCGTAGCTGGCCAGTGCACTTGAATGAGGCTTGCCAAAGCTTTGGCAATCTCCTCTATTGAGTGGATGTTCACTGAAGTCACTGACTGGTACTTTTGACTCCATCTTGGTTGAACTTCTCCATGAATCTCCTCTTTCCGTGATTGGTGCGGCGGTGTGTTGCTTTTGCCATGCATCATAAAACTGCACCTTTGTTTTGGGCTTTACATCACCATCTCCACGTTGACCGTCCTGACTGGGTCTCTTCCGCCAGTCATAATCGGCTGGTGCCTTCTGAACCCTTGCAAAATCCCTTTCCGCAGTGGCTTTTGTCTCTTGTTCGACGACAGCCTCTGGTTTTCTCCTCAGCTCTGAGGCAAACTTTTGTTTCAACAAGCCATTAATTTGGGTGTTTCCATCATATAGCTCAACCAATAACTTCCCATTTGGTTCCTTTGCCACAATGACTGCTTTCAGCAGGTGGTCGACGACATAATTATTGAACCAGGCATCAACCTCACTTGGGACATCGTCAGGGACATCAGAAAGTCCACATTCAATGGATTGGACAGGTATAGCCATGACATCACCAGCTTCAATGGGGACTGGAAGCAAGTCTGATTTGTCAACTTCGACAGCGTTTCCGTAGTCCACAAAGTGGACCATAATGGATGGGTTGGTGGATAATATTTTCCCTCTGTACCATTCGCCATCTGTGTATTTGGCAAAACAGACAGTTCCAAAGTTCATTGGACACTGGACAGACTGCAGCTGCTTGCAAAGGTCGTTGACTTTGTCAGTTAGGTCTTGCATCACCTCAGAGTCTCTACTGAGCTGGCAGTAAAACTGATTCACACCTTTGGCTGCAGTGACAACCAGCTCCTCTTCAGACCCCATTTTGATATTGTGTGTCGAGTAGAAGTACGTGTTCAAATGAAATGGGACAGCAGACTTCTTCTGTGGGCAGCGTACAGCCAGTCCTGACTGAACGAGCTGGCTGCACACGCTCTGGAATGGAGTTTCCAAGTCAACTACGTTGTACACCACTCCCTGCTTGTCAAACATCACAGCATAAACGGTGCACTTCAGAATAATGTGCATGGCTTGCGCATTATCCACAAACTGTTTGAACAGATGTTTTGCATTCGAATCCCATTCATGAGAGACCTTAGATGATGACTGAACAAGGTTGTACAAGCTGCATCGAAATGCTTGACCACGCAAATTCAAAAAGGATGGCATGATGGGGCGCAGGTCGTGCAGAGGAACTTTCCTGGTTTGTCCATAGTCAACAAAGACTACATCAACATGAGGGGTCTGATGTCTGTAGATGATCAAAGCTCTGTACCACATTCCCCTTTCAGGATGCAGAGCGACACAAGCGGTGTCATCGAATTCCTGGTACTCACTGCCTGTGTATCGTCTTTGAATGTCTTGCATAAGCAACGTCAGATGTCCTCTACTGCTCGCAACCTGGCACCAAAAGTCACTTGGACTGTCAATATGACACACAGTGACTTCTACTGAACTTCCAATTGTGAACAGGCACTCCTTGAAGACCGACCTGCCTGCCTTTGGGACCAATGTGGCATTTCTTGATGGTACCACCTTGGTGGTTTTGCATTGGTCAGTGGCTTTTAGAGCCATCCCAGCACTGCACAACAGATTGGAGATGTCCTTCTCATTTTTCCGGTCTGGGTCAGACAGCTGGACGGTGTATTTGTCCTCAATCTTGGAAACAATGTGTAGATCAAGAAGTCTGTCTACGACCGAATCAGAGAAAAAATTCAGTGCGTCTGTACTCCAGCCATTGCATTCAGGTTTGATCCCAGTCAGAGAACATTTCACTGCTAGAGGTGGTAACATCTGGTACTTGGAAGGCAGCTGACGTAGGTTTTGAATATCCACAATCTCTGTGTTTCCATAGTCGATGAAAAAGATGGAAGTTTGTCTGCCATTTACTGTTTGAACTTTGGCTCTGTAGTAAGTGCCATCCTCTGATAGTGCTGCACACCAGACACCAACTTGTGGATTTTGTGTGAATCCCACTGCTGCCTCTGACTTGTAGTACAGCTCCATATCATTCATAAGCTGGTCAAATTCCTCTGCATGCTTCTGAATGTGCACCCAAAACTCAGTCGGATTTTTGACATACTGCACAACTGCCTTTTGTGTTGAGTTTACAGAGACAATCTCCTCAGGCATGCTTGTTTTGCTGTCAAGTACCTCACCACAGGGAGATGGAGAGGGTCTCTGTGATGGCTGCTTGTTAATGCTGAAGTCCACGCCAATTTTCTCGGATTCCATGAGGCACTCTGCATGTGTACCAAATTCTTTGTTGAGGTTCTTGCTCCCAACTCCAAAGAGGGTGACATAATGAACACCTTCTGACAGATTTTGATACTCAAACTTGGCAATCAGTGTCTTGTTCATCAAGAGGGACTTCAGAAAATCAATCTGCGAAGCAGTCCACCCAACTCCTTTGTCAACAACTCCAAGGAGCGAGCACATGTAGGTTACGACGGGCATTCTGAAAAACTCTGCTGCCAGATGTCTTACACCGTCAAGTGGAGTGAAATGCTTCTTCCCACTATCCACGTACAGCACCTCTGCCACATTGGTTGCCGCCATGACTTGCTGCAAGACTCCTCGATACCACTTGCCATCTGGTCCTCTAGCTGCACACGGTGATCCTAATGTTCTCGGTGGTGGACCAGTGGCTATCCTGTCCTCATAATGCTTGGTGATCTGGTCTGTCAACTTCTTCAGTTCTTGACTGAAAACTCTCAGCTGGCAAAAAATCCGTGAGGGGTTTGTGACCTCTGTCACTGTGACTGTTTCCACCATTTCAGTTTGCAACTCTGGATACAAGTATGTTAGCGGCATTTCCACTTGTCTGGGTTGTGACAATTTGTCACTTGTCTGGGTTGGGCTGATTTGTCTGGCAGCAGGGCTTGGGGATGAGTCAGTGCCTGGAGGGTTTAAACAAGCCACAACAAACTCTCTGAACCTCTCTGGAGGCAGCTTCTTGGCAAAACCCATTTCCAACATTTGCCGCGAAACACTGGGGATGTCAAGAACATGTGCACGCTGAGAAGCAAAGACATCCTGGACGTATGCATTTACGGTCTTGCCACAAAGGGATCTCAGGAATTCCAAGGCCATTGGAGACCATTTGTCCGTAGACAACGGTAAGACATTGGCAAGGACGCATAACTCCACCTCTGGAGGTAAAACAAAATGTTCGTCATCACCCCAAGCTAATGTGTTGGCTTTAACATTCAGTGTCCTGCCCTCATCAAACAGAAACACACTGTAATCAGATGACGTACGCGACACTACACGTGCTCTGTACCATGTGTCGAATACCTGGACCAAGCATTGATCTCCTTGGTTTCCTTCTCTCTCTTGAAATCGGCTTCTCTCTCTCTCTCCGTAACACTGAACCTCTCTTCGCAGCAGGTCGTAGATGTGCTTCTTGTCCTTTCTGAAGTTCCCCCAGAATTCGACCATATTACAGAGAGGACTGGCGTTCACCCTGGATACCAGCAACGTCAGTTCTGAACCAGGTGACGGCAGTCCCGCTACGGAGCACATGGTGGCGTCCTCTTAGGTCAGGCTCACCCACCTACCCCGGGTGTCCAGATGAAGGATGGCATTCAAGCCCTGTTGGAAACAAATGCAAGTCATAAACAACAGATTCAATAATGCAAATGCAGTGGAAGGAAAAACTCAATACACCCTTTGAAATGTCATACTTTTCATCTGAAATTGATCATACATTGTGTCTTGCTCTTCATGAAATGCACAATATATTAACATATTTTATTGACCATAAGATATTAACATTTACAAGAAAGGAGGTAAGTACACCCTTGGTTAAGCATCCATCAAAAGCTATAGCCAAGTCGCCCAATTCCGCTCGTCCCCCAATTCTGCCCGCCTACTTATAAGTGATGGTCGTTCATTTTGTATCCAAAAGTTAGGAATGGATATCGACATGATACAGAGTTTGTATGCTTACAATTTGAAACGGTGATGACATTTAAAACCGAGTCAAACGGCCATAAACAGCATTGTAATGAAGGGTGCCGTAACGGCAGCATGAAAGAGATGGAACTTTAATTTCACAACGACATTCTGGCTAAAAATCCGCCCTGGCCGCTTCCCTGTTTCGCTTTAGGACCAAAATTATTCAACTGTTTCCACAGTAACGACCAAACTAATCACAGTTCCTGCATTGGTAAAGCCAGGACTACAAGTGTGAATGAAATCAGCACAACAGCATGAAGAATAATAAACAGTAACGGAAATACCGACGTGACCTGAAATCAAGCGGGCGGAATTGGGAGCCTTTCGCCGGTGAATTGTGCTGAAACTAGATTTTGGACATTATCGCCAAATTACGATAGAAAGGGCTACCAATCTTAGCTAATACTGCTCATTACCCCATCTACACAGTTGCCGCAATCCAAAAATATACAATAGCATAATTAAATAGTAAGTTATTTTAAATAGTGATATTATCACGTTTTCAGTGAAGTGATCAGTGAAGTGGGCGGAATATGGCAACCTTAATATAATTAGAGAAGTACAACCAAACAAGGCTATTACACAATTTGAGGGATTTCAAATTAAATTGGTCAGGTGTTCTCAGCTGCCCTGCCCAGTATAAAACACACACCAGATAAGAATGGACAGGAATCATTTTTCATGTGCGCCATCCCTTGCTCAAAATATTTCTCTGAAGACCTATGATGAGTTATTGATTTGTAGAAAGCTCTAAAAGGTGACCAAACCATATGCGAGTCTTACAAATGCATGGTTAGTGAAAAGAAAAAAATTAGTTCCGGTTTCCGACCGACCCGATCATTTTTTGTGCGACCCCAAAACATTTTTTGTCGAGTTTTAGAATCCTCCAAAAATGATCGATGTCATGAGGATGGCTGTTTATATAGACAAGACACAACACTTTTCTTCATTCCCATAGCTCGCAATCTCTCGCTTTCTACCTGCCTGTAAGTTACTGAATTTGCATCGCATGTAGGGATGCAAATGATTAATCGACTTTAGATTAGTTGTCGAGCAAGAGGTTGCTCGATTAAAATGTATTAATCGCGATTAACCGCTAGAGGGCGCTAGAGACTGTTGAGTGGTTCTAGTTCTAGTCCTACTCAAATCCATGGTGCGCAGATTTTATCTATTAAATCGTCATTGCAACTTCTGGGTCTTTTGGAGATGTGTACTTGAAGCTGTGATTATGCCAAGTCCAATGGTGTAAGTTGTTACTGCTTGAATTATGAGAAAAATGATCTTTCAAGACAGGCAAATGTCACTGCAAGCAGCATTTTACTGTAGGGTTAAGCTTGCTAGGTTAGCTTAGCGTGCTAACTAGCGAAATCACAAACGTAGTCATTTCAAATTGTGAGCTGTGATCACGTTTCACTCAATGTTGTCTGTCATATAGGCAAGGCGACAGAGGGGCGGCGTGGGGCTACTAGTTCACTCCTGGGTGAAAGCAATGCTTCCCCAAAGATGGTGTGGAGATGCCATAGAAAACAGCTTTCTTTTCCTAATGCATAATTATAATTATATTATAATAATATAACATCATACAATAAAATACAATATGGGCTTAATGATCATAATATAATTCTCATAATATAATTTAATATAACAATATACTTTTTGAACTCAGTGTTTTAACTATTTAGCTGATATTTTAAAAGGCCCTATGAAATTCAGGTGAAAAAACGCAGTTTATCAATTAATCGAAAGTCGATCGATAACTCTATCAACTAATGATTAATGACTTAATCGATAATTTGCATCCCTAATCGCATGACTATCCACATAGGGGCAACACATTTGCGCGCCTCAAGTGCCGCCCGGCTTGATATTAGAAAAGTCCAACTGTCACTGCAGAGTTGCGCACCTACTCGGTCACGTTGCATGCAAATTATTATGCTACAACATAGGGCTGGGCGATTCACCCTCAAAAAAAAAAATCTAGATTTTTTTTCATAAAAAACCTCGATTCACCAACCCAACCCCCCCCCCCCAAAAAAAAAAAAAACCTCTTGTGGAGCTCTCTAAGCCCCTACGTGGTTGTGTGTGTGTGTGTGTGTGTGTGTGTGTGAGTGAGTGGGAGATATTGAGAAGGAGGCTCCGTTTGTGTGGCGGTGCCTTTGGTGTGTGTGAGTGAAGCCTACTCGGACTGGACCAGTTTATATGGACATGGGGTAGCCTATAGCAGGGGTTTTCAAAGTGTGGGCTGGGGACGCCTGGGGGGCCATGAGAGGATGCCAGGGGGGCCGTGGCAGGTTGGCAGGGAAAGTATAGCAAAATTAAATGAATAATTGAATTAATTGAATAACCCAAGTAGCCAAAATAAACCAAAAATAGGCTTAAATCCCAGTGGAATAATTTTGTTCTTCATAATATTTATGTATTATGCTTTCTGTAGTACCTGAATGGTCTTCGGAATACACAAACTTTATCAAGGTGTGAAACTGTGTGCACAGAAAAAAATAGTGTGGCACGTCCCATGTCAGATGGGGTGGGGGGGGGCCTTTGGCTGGAATCTACCGGTATGTGGAGGGCACATAGTAAAGTTTGGGAACTCCAGGCCAAAATAGCCTAATGTAATTTTATCTCAGAAATAGAAATGACCAATTGGGATTACATCGAAACATCTCAGAGAAACAAAAAATGTGAGGGGTAAACCCTCAGGCACTGTTGAGATTTGTCGTCACGTGCCATCCAACCCCACAATATATTAATTATTTTTAAGCATTACATTACAGATGTATGGAGGCTCTTGTCCCAGATGAACAAATTTAGCAATTGCCTGCTGGTTTCCTAACCCATCGGAGCCCATGGTAATGCGTCTGAATACATGTCGATGCATCTGAACACTGCTGCGTTAACACAGCGACAACATTTTGGAGCAACACCCTAACACAGTGGTTCCCAACCTTTTTCCTAAGGGACCCATGTTTTTACTATTGTAAGCTTTGGTGACCCAACCGTGCGAGCGCCCGCACGAGAAGGAGTCTCAAGATGCCCTCTGTTTCCTGCGAAAACTAATTATAGTTATTTTATTCCTCAATTCGTCTTTGGTCAAATATAGAATAAATGTTTAATGTAGCACTTACAATTTGTTGCTTCTATGCATTTATTAGTTAAGGTAAGCGTACCCATTAAGCCCACCAAAATCTAAATTTCTTTATTTTTCAATCATCTTCACACAATTTTTTTGTGAAATGATTTCTTAAATAGTAAGATTTACCTCTCTTCTCAATGTTTATCACTGAATTGATGAATATTTCAAAGTACAATATGAAGATTTTTTACAAGAAATATAGTTATTTCTCTATCAAAATACCTGGTGAGGTGTGTGAGTTGAGTTTAAACAGTGTAGCCTACATGGCATAAATGGTTTCAGATCAAAAAATTCTTCCAAAATGTAAAATTTGCTCAAAAAATAATGCATAAAACCTAAATAAACATTACAGCATCTCTTACTTCATATACTTCATAAAATTCTTCATCCAAACAGAGAAATTTATTTTTTCTTATTGATTATTGTTAGTTCATTACATTACGCCTTTTTGACCTACAACTTGAGATTGTACAGCACTTTTTATGTCCCTCAAAGGCATTTTTCATTAGCATGCATGCCAACTTGCATGCATTTCAATGGGGTGTACCATTTAAGCCCAGCTAGTACCCATTAAGCCCGCCTATACAAAAAGCTATTTTATGGAAATAATCAACTCCACAAAAACATTTCACGATGCATTTCTTTAAAGATCAATGCCAAACAAACTGGAATATGCTTAGAATTCATACCTAACCACCTTAAGTCTTACGGTAGAGTAAGATAAAGATGGTGTGTGGTTGTATCAAGAGAATATCAGCGTTTGCTCGCTCATAAAACACATCTTTCCATTTGAAGGGAAATGCTATAATTTAGTAAAACACTGCATGTATATACAGTCCCAGGAAAAAGTTTGTACACCCTTTGAAATTTCTTACATTTCTGTCAAAATTGATCATAAAACATGGTCTGACCTTCCCGGAAATCTCAAGAAGGAACAACCAGAGTCTGCTTTAATTAATTCCACCCAAACATTTAAATGTTATCATATTTTTATTGGTCATAAGGCCATAACATTCACAGGAGAGCAGGGCATAAGTAAGTACACCCTTGCATTAAGTAGGTTTTAACCCTCAGTTAGTTGCAATATCATCAACCAGACTTGTCCTGTAGTTGCAGATCAGATTAACAAAACAATCTGTTTGTATCTTGTCTCCCTCTTCTTTAGAAAACTGCCTCTCGTCAGCAAGGTTTGTGGGATGTCTGGAGTGCATAGCTTTCTTGACTTCATGCCATATAATCTCAATTGTTTTTGTCAGGGCTTTGACTGGGCTGGACTGGGCCATTTCAGAATGTGTATTTCATTATTATGAAGCCATTCTAAAGTCGATTTGCTTCTAAAGTATGGGTTGTTGTCACATTTCAGGACCCATACTCTTGTGTGCTTCAACTGTGTGACAGACTTCCTCACGTTTTTTCTGTAAAATATCACAATAAATTTGAGTTCATTGTTCCACTGATAATAGCAAACTGTCAAGGGCCTGAGGCAGCAAGGAAGTCGCATATAATGATGCTCCCGCCACCATACTCAGAAGAGGAGATGTAACCAAGAATAGCTAAAAATGGGATTAATTCTGCCAATCTAAAATTAATGGGGCTTCTGACCAAAAAAATATTGCTGCACCTTTGAGGATTGCGAAAAAGCATTATATGCTTCATAGAATTACTGCAAAATATTCTGTAGACCAACGTTGAAACCAAAGTTGAATTGTTCAGGGGAACACACAATGTCATGTTTGGAGGAGAACTGGAGAACCACACCTTCACCAAAACATCATCTCCACCTTTGAGTATGGTGGCGGGAGCATCATTATATGCGGCTACCTTCCTGCCTCAGGCCCTTTTCAGTTTGCTATTATCAGTGGAACAATGAACTCAGAAGTTTATCGAGATATTTTACAGAAAAAAGTGAGATAGTCTGTCAAACAGTTGAAGCACACAAGAGTATGGGTCCTGAAATGTGACAACAACCCATACTTTAGAAGCAAATCGACTTTAGAATGGCTTCATAATAATGAAATACACATTCTGGAATAGCCCAGTCAAAGCCCTGACAAAAAACAATTGAGATTATATGGCATGAAGTCAAGAAAGCTATGCACTCCAGACATCCCACAAACCTTGCTGACGAGAGGCAGTTTTCTAAAGAAGAGGGAGACCAGATACATCCAGATTGTTTTGTTAATCTGATCTGCAACTACAGGAAACATCTGGTTGAGGTTATTGTGACTAACTTAGGGTTAAAACCTATTGAATGCTAGGGTGTACTTACTTATGCCTTGCTGTCCTGTGAATGTTTACATCTTATGGCCAATGAAAATATGAAAACTTGTAAATGTTGGGGTTGAATTAGTTAAAGCAGACTCTGGTTGTTCCTTCTTGTGATTTCCGGGAAGATCAGACCATGTTTTATGACCAATTTTAACAGAAAGGTAAGAAATTTCAAAGGGTGTACAAACTTTTTCTTGGGACTGTATATAAAAATCATAAAATTTACATCTTCGTTCACTAAATATGAAAGTATTTTCAAAACATTTGACTTAAACTAGCTGAAATTCTATGATTTCTGACATGTCCCAAAAGAGCAAAGTTTTGAGGCAACTTCTTGTCAGTAGTCCTGAGACTGGGTTCACTTGGACGGGGATAACTCGGCGATAAAAAATGTGATTTGTTTGCAATAAAAAACATTTTGTCAGTTACTAAACCCTTTAATTGGATAGGGTGATGAACAACAAAATTCACCTTTTCCCTTTCTTTAAGGCCAACTTCCGATAAAACACAGTTTTACTCACTCCTTTTGAAGATCGGACGGTCACCCCAAGTTAAACTCACTTGCAAGGCTCTCATAGCGGTGCGTCACCTCGCCTGGCTGTGTTTCCCGGTGTTTCCCAATTGACATAAATAATGCAGAGAAACGAGCGAATCACGAAAGCCTTTCTGTGTTTCGTCACGTCGAAAGAAGGCGTTGGCCACAAAGGTTTATGTCGACCCATTTTTCTAAAAACATGTCGAGTAATTTTTTTCTGCTTGTTTTCAATACAAGCAACGTCTGGTGGCCCGAAATCTAGCTTAGCTTAGCTATCAGCTGGTTGCTACTCTCAGGTACACACACAGCACAAAGCCTCATCCATAGAGCAAGCCCACTCTGGTTGCTCCGTGCCTGCAGCTCGCCTAGGGGTCGCTGTCGAAAGAGCACAGCCCTGAATGGAGCATGCACGCCTCCGTTGGCGCCCCTATAGTGCAGTACCACCCGGGGAAGTGGCGACTCTGTTTCCCATTACATTCTCTCCAAGAACAGGAGGACTGAGCCAATCAGAGACGCATTTCCACGAGAGCTGGAAGAGTGAGCCAATCAGAGACGCATTTCCACGAGAAACACGGAACACCCTCTCGTTTCTCCACAAGCCACCTTGCTGGCTTGCAAAAACGGCTTGAAACAAAGCAACCAGAGCGTTTTTTAAAACAGGACCAACGCGTAACACATTCAATAACAATGGGGAACACAGCAATATTAATCAAATGACGTTGAGAGGCCATCTTTAAATTGACCTCAAAGTTGAAAGTGGGCTTAAAGGGTACATGGGCTTAATGGGTACGCTTACCTTAAATGCTTTGTCTTTTATTCAACATGGGCTATATATATTTAAAATGAAACCCCTTAAAATCAAGAGGGCTCCGCGACCCCCTGTGGATATTTGGCGACCCATAAGGGGGGTCCCGACCCATAGGTTGGGAACCACTGCCCTAAAACAATGCTTAGGCCTAGAAAAAAATATGTTTTGGTTCTGGTTGCCGACCGACCCTATCATTTTTTGTGCGACCTAAAATATTTTTTTTGAGTTTTTGGAATCCTCAAAAAAAATATCGATGTTGTGTGGATGGTTGTTCATATAGACAAGACACAACAAGTTTCTTCATTCCCATAACTCGCCATCTCTCACTTTCTACCTGCCTGCAAGTTACTGATTTTGCATCGCATGACTATCCACATAGGAGCAACACACACGCGCGCGCGCCTGGTTTGATATTAGAAAACCCCAACTGTCACTGCAGAGTTGCGCACCTACTTGGTCACGTTGTAGGCTAATTATTATGCTACAACATGCTAATTGGTAGTCGATGTAGCTCGTATGTTTTAAACAACTTGCCTCACAGCGTTCTTGCAGACTAATGGCCTACGATGTAGGCTAGTTTGGGAACCTGGCGAAAATGCCTGTCAAATGATAAGTCAATCGCCTTAGCCTACCTCACCGCTGACACAGCCTGATCACCCTCCTCGAAATGCAACACTCATATAGCATTATGAGTATCCATAATTTTTGAATGTATTGATTGTCTCGTCGTGTTAGAAAAGGGCTTCCATTCAGTCGCGCTGCATGTTCGACGAGATGCATTTCGTTATAGCAATACGAGCACTGTATCAATAGGCCTACCTTGTAAAATAAATTAGGCCTAATATGAGAGAAGGGAAATGTTTTGCCCAAGTTTTCCTTCATTCTTTCATTTACCGCAAGACCTTGTTAACCAAGAAGTCCGTTGGCCTGCGCCCGTTATTATCTCGCTCCCTCTCTCTCTCTCTCTCTCTCTCCATCTGCTTGTCCCTCCACCATCGCGCAGCAGGGCGCCTGTCACTGTCTCACTCTCCGCAACTCCTCCAAATAATGAAATAGAAATAAACGATGATGTCGCCACAAATACGACTGTTCAATGAAGACCTAGGACTACTACAGTTTCCCACAATAATGATTTAATGGCAATGACGATGTTGCACCCTCGAGCACCCTTCATTAAAACATTCACATCGCCTCAGGCGTCTACATCCTTGCGTAAAACAAAAAAGTGTGTAAATAGAATGTTTGCAAGCCAGAACCTTCATCCCAAGGAAAATATGGTCTACAACGGATGATGGAAAGGAATCAAAAGAAGTAAACGGGACATAGGCCTACAGGAGCTAAAGTGTCAGGCAACTGACAGCTGGACAAGTATTGCCAGAAACTTGCCAGAAAAGTGCTTTAGAGAGAGGGGGAGAGAGAGCGTGCGAGAGACCAAGTGCTCCGTGTGCGTGTGTGTGAGCGAGAGAGGGAGGGAGAGAGATTCCTTACAACTCACATATGTTGGTAGATTACACAGGCGAGGAAGCAGCGCATCCAAAACTTTAAGCATATGTTGAAAACCTCTCTTCTCCGCCGAATAAATTGGAAGCTTATTCGTAGTAGGTAGTTCTAGGCTAATTGCATCCGTAATTGCTTTCCACCATGCTCCACTCTTGTGTTAGGGGTAGAGTAGTTTGTTTAGCATTTTCTCCACAAGATGTTTTCATTTCAAATAGGCTATTTAAAACAGATTGTAGTCCGGCTGCTACAGCTTACGTTACGACAACACTGTCATTCAAAATTTACAAAGTGGTAAGTTTATTGTTTGGTATTCATCAGTGGCAAAACGATAGGAGGTTCTGTCACCTTTTTTGAACAGGAGCCCGTATTCCTCACCCGTTTCACTATATTTCTTTCTAACTATTTCACTCACCACGTTTGTTTGTGCATGTAATGGGGGAGGAGACACAGATAATGCACTAGGTAGGCCTACGTCTCCAGAGGTCTTGGCAAACGTAATGCAATGCGTGCGCTGTGCGCTTGGATACATAAACTGCATAAGGACAGAGGATTTTTTTTTAAAAATCGTATAACGCGAGCCCATTCCTCAAAAAACAAATCGATTTGATGTTCAAACTCGATTTTAAAAATCACATCGATTTTTTGCCCAGGCCTATTCGCTACCCATGCAGAGTTCCACAGTTAAGTCCAAAGAGATGGCACATTTCTGATTTGGGAAGGGGGAATTAGTCGGACACAACTCTCTCACACCTCTCTGGGAAACATTTTCTGTGACAGATCATTTGGACATTTTCATATGCGAAATTAACTCGCCAGCGCAGCCAATTGAAGAGACCCTAGATTTGCGCTGTTCGAAGTATGAAGGGCAGGACTTAGATTGAGCCCGTTCTTGTTATTGGCTGTGCTGAGAAATACAAATACGGTCATTGGTCAAACGTCGTTGTCAGTTGTGGCATCTCTCCTGTCATTTCGGCAGAGTGTGAGCTATATGAAATTTTCTGCGGTAGAGGTTTTCTCCTCGCCCCCGCCCTATTTTCTCCTCGGATCTGCACGATTCAGACAAGACCCATTTTGATTGCAAAACAGCAAATTTCGCCGAAAGTTTGCATGCCTGCCATACACATAGGCGTACACATTCGAGGGGAGCTGGTCACAGAGACAGTTTTTCAAAATTCCTCCCAATAAAAGGGCTGAACAAAATATTATACATTTATGTCTATAGTCTTTATTCACATTCATTATACAACAATCATTTCTATATGCAGCCCAATGTCAGTCCCTCCAGGAAATCGCGATGTTGCGATCGCGGCGTTTTTAGCAACTTCAATGAATTCCCGCGAATTCTGCGCGAGAGCGCAACTTTAACCAATCACCGCGATTTCCCGCAACTTTGAACCAATCCATGTCCGTAAGGTGTTGCGCTAAACATGTTGCCGTAACGTGTTGCCATAAACATGTAACGTGTTGCCATGAACATGTTACTATCTGGGAATAGGACTAAGGACTAGTGGTGGGGTCGCCACCTGTTAGGAAGCGCATGGACAGCACTGTTTTTCCCTCCCCTTGCTGGAGCTTGTGGATTGTCAATGGAAGGAGAGGAATAAGCGTGCGTGTTGGACTTTGCTATTTCCATGGAAAGATGACTACTTTCACAGAATTGTAGGCCATGGTTATCTTTTTCGAACCAGAATATTTGTTACAGATAAAGGATTATTGCCACATGTCGCATGTCACAATAATATACCGATTAGAATATATAGCAGTCCTTGGTGATGAAATAAATAATTGCAATATAAATAGAAAATACTATAAGTTTACTCACTCATTAGACAGTTGATCATTAGGGCCACTTGGTCTAGGATGTTTTTTTTTTCAATTGATTCTTGGTACATAAAAGAAGGCTTCCAAGACATCCTGGTATAGCAAGGGGAAACCTCTCTGTCTGGGTGAAACACTCGGCGCCCTGTGACCCATCTCGACACCTTTAGCCAACCCCGAAACTGGATCCGCCCCAAAACAATACATGAGCCCGCCCCCGAAACTGTAATCTGTGATATGCGACATGTGGCAATAATCCTTTATCTGTAACAAATATTCTGGTTCGAAAAAGATAACCATGGCCACCAAACTCTTCAATTGAACCACCAGACCCCAACGAAGGATCCATCTCAAAATATCAAACAGTATATTATGACAGCGCCTCTCTTTCTCGCTTCTATATAATAACTGGATGAGCGAATGTGCGTTCCTTCCAGGAGTCATGTGACGCCGTGACGTCACAAAACTGCGTTCAGTCAGAAATGAATCTGCAAGATAACAACAACACAAGACATGGAAACGTGTGAATTTGTTTCTTGTGGCTCGTCTTTGGTGGACAAAAGTGAAATGGATTATTATGAAGTATCACTTTGGCGAACCATTTTGCGGACGTAGTTGGAAGGCGGAAGCTGAGAGAGGTAGGTGCGCCACTTTTGAAAACTCCTGTTGTGTCGTACCTGTGCTACCTAATGGAACTGTGAACCACTAGATCGACTTGTATGGATACTCAAACCACGGCCAAAGCGTTCAATAGGGTTTTAATGCACGCTAGGAGCTTTAAAACAGGTCAAATACGTGCCCGACGGGCCAGGGTTTAACCGAAAACAGCGCAATTGAACAACTTTGCGCAGCACGCATGAAAATTTCTCGCGGTTTCCCCTTTCATCCTTTTCCCTGGGTCCACCCAAGATGGGATATGAATCCAAACTGGCCGGAATTATCCTTTAAAGGGTAACGTTTAGGTTAAATTTATAACTAAATATATACTGGATGTTGTCAGGAGAGGTGTTTTGAAACATATATGTGAAATTCACAGTCTATAACAAAGCCAAACTGCAATATTTTTATGAAAATGTATCATTTTACAGCTACTTCTGAAGTATTGGGCTCCTCACTGGCAGAGCCTCTATGACGTAGATAGAGGGAGTCCAACTAAAGTTCTGGCTCAGCTCTCGCTTGTGGATGTAGGCTTACCAACCATTTTGGTTCTAGTAGAGAGGCTGGGAAAAGTGGACAGTTATATTGTATGTGGGCTATTGAAAATGGTCTATTACTGTGTTTGTGCATTGTGTATTAAAAAAGACAGATCAGCGGGTCTATCGGTTTATCTAGAATATGAAACTGTTCTGGGTATCCGCGCTGTCTGTGGCCATGCGTAATTTGCGAGTATAAACAGGGGGGCGATATCTAGGCCTATCTCTCCTTTGCTTTCACATGAGAGATGCATTTCATAGGCAAATCTAAAATAGTCTCAAAGTAGACCATTACATAGGCTACTTAGAAATAGCGACTACTTTAATATTTTTTTCCCAAAAACGGCATTTGCCGTGGAGTATAACGACATGCCTGCCGCCTAAATGGACTTGCGCCCTCTGTCCATGGTGCTGAAACCGCGGCACTACTCCTATGTGAAGCGCGTTACAGTTTCACGAGGGGGTTGGTTTACAGGCTACAAAAAGACCAAACTATATAATAGGCTATGGTTGAAGGCCCTACCCTTTGCCGACAATGATGAGAAATAATATGGTCACTCACTGTGAGTGGCATGGCGTCAAACGCTTCCTACTCGGTGCAAAACAATACTCATAGCACCCGAGAAAAATGCCATGTTGTAAAAATGGCATATAGCCTATATTCAATTTCAGTTCACTGCTCATTAGGCCTAGGCCTATTAGCCTACATGAAACTTCAATAAAGCTCATCCACATGCACGTCACAAAACAATAAACCAGGCGGCGGGACTTTCGATTATATTCCCTCCAAAAATGTCCGCATGTCACAAAAAACAGTTATTTGCATTGTCCGTAATTATACCAAACTAAAAAAGTATTCCCGTAGGCTAGAAGAAATCAAGTCTTCAGAGGCTATAATCCTCGTTACAAAACTGAAACAAAAATGCCAGCACAAATATTACCTATAGCCTACCTATTTTTGCATTGCGAGCTGTCCACGTGTGTGGTGCTAGGGGCGAAATGTGCACTGGCAGCACTCGTCGTTGAGCTTGGGAGATGTGGATGCATGTCTCCCGCTGCCCGTCAACGTCTAAGACAATGTCTCGAGATAGTGGTGGGAAATGCAATGTCATCTCATAATCATCTCATATGCGATGTAGGCTAAGCGTGCATACGATTTCATCTTGGCCAGTCAGAGATGGCACCAGTTTTTTAAAATGGCTGCACCCTGTGCGCCGGGAAGGCTGTTTTCTTAAAACTAATAAAGAAACCTGCTTCATCATTGGCGGGTATGCAGTGACTTAACTGTTTGCGCAAGAGCCTCCAGTATAAGCACCTGTTCGGCGTGATCTAGCACAGTCGCAACAGTTGCAACCTCGCGCATGCAACTCCATTAAAACGTGGACTTCGGTATGAGGTCTATTCTGAGCAATATGAACCAATCGAGTCGGCTTTGCTATTAAGCAAAATACTTCACTTATGTCTACTTTACTAAGAGGTATTTTGTGTAGGCCTAATATTTGGAGACATCACCTTTCCCTTTCTGCAAAGCGCTTTCGGGAAGCACGTCTCTCTCTCTCTCTCTCTCTCTCTCTCTCTCTCTCTCTCTCTCTCTCTCTCTCTCTCTCTCTCTCTCTCTCTCTCTCTCATACACATGCCAACTCGTCCAACTCTTCGCAAGACGACGGCTATGTTTAATGTCACATGGCTTGTCTTGTTGGATAGGCTACCAGGCAAACTTGCAAGCACCACAGTTTCGATTGTGCCGCTTGGAGAGGAGGCATTTAAATGTTAGGCTACAATTTAGGCTATTAAAGTAGGCATCGCCTAGCCTACACACGTTCCGATTTTTTTTTAACTTTAACACGTTGTGCAAAATGAGTAATTTAAAGCGCACCGGTTACAAAACGAGGCCGGCTACAAATCGAGGAAATAGGCCTACGGTAGCCTAATAACGGTCTGGCACACCCTCATGGCGCTGCTGCAGCGCATTGACATGGAGGGAACCTACAAAAAATATTATTATTTTAAATAATAAAATGGTTCAGACGGTATCTGGTGGATACTGCCACTGTTTAAGGCCATTTAACTTGTTGAAATTTAGCCTATAGGTCTGGAAAGGTGTTACAATATTAGAACGCGGCGACTCCCTCTATCTACGTCGGATTCTAAATGTTTGTTTAAAAGAAGCCGCCGTTATTTTTGACAAAGTTTTCTGAAAATGTTGTTTATGCAATAATTCGGTATTTTGACATATATCACATCTAAATTTATGTATTGAGGTTCTTAAAATGAGATTTAGTGGTGTTTAACCTGCAAGTTACACTTTAAAAGTAGTGCATATACCTCGCCAGATATGCATCATAACGTTAAGCCCGCGATGGGGAAAATGCGCGTTACTCGCAAGGCTGGAACACTTCACCTTGGGAAAGTGACCGTCTCGCAAGCATAGGAGCGGAACAGAACAGCCTTCGGGGGCTGAACGCAAGCGCGTTCATAAAGGACAGGGAAAGCAAAACGGATTAAATAGGCATAGTCTTTGGAGAATGCCATGATAAAAAATAACAGATTAAGTCCTGTGGTTCGGTTGTTGTCAGTGTGTGCTTTTTTATTTCAACTGCTTAAATAGCCTAATGTTCAACAATCAATGTCCATCACCATTAAGCTAAAATATTTAGACAGCTTATTTACGCAGCTTGAGGTTACCTACCTAGGCAACCAAGCCATACCTCAAAAATAGCCTACCAAAATGACCACTGAAAATAATATAAAAACACCAGAGGACTGGAATGTGGCAGTGTCCTTTACTTTTAAGTGTGGGGAAACATTAAAAATCGCACCAAAAATCGCACCTTTCACTTCATGCCGTAACAAAATCGCAACAACACAGTAAGAAGCTCCGCAACTTTTATCGCGATTTTCTGGAAATCCTCATGCACCATCTGGCAATTCCGACCGCGATTTTTTGAGAAAATGCCCGCGATTTCCTGGTGGGACTGCAATGTCTCCTCTGCTGTGTCAATGAGGGCCTGTCGCCTAACTCATTATTTTACAACTGTAAAACAAAGCCTGGGAAAGTTTTTTATCGCTCCCAAACCCAAGTTAACTATAACAACTTCACTAGGCTTTTGATCCCTCTGTCTTTCAAGCACTCATGGTTTTCTCTATAGGATGTATTTGCTCCAGGAGGAAAATGCGAAGGAAATCGTTTTTAAAATCGTAAAAAAAAAAAAAAAAAACTGAAATCGTTTAAAAAAAATTATAATAATATTTTTTTTTTTTTTAACATTTTCGGAAACTATGACAGCCAAATTGAAATACAATAAATACAATGTGTCTGATTCAATCAGAAATAGTTTAAATAATTTACCAGGATATAACTGTTGTATAACCAATCAAAAACAGTGATTGAAAATACTCAATTAGAAAATTCGATTAGAAAACCACAGATTCTGCCATGGTATGTATATTATCTAAGGCTCCCAGGTAGTAGTGTAATAAAGAAACCTATGCATGGTGCGACCTTTTTTCATTTTTCATTATCTACCAAACATGGTATGATTTTTTTGTGTTTAATTTGATGTGCATGTGTGCTTAAGTGGAGGAGCCTCAGAGGACACACAGAGCAATACTTCAGGTTCCAACATCTTCATCGTGCTTTATTATGCCCACGGGCCTCCAATTTGATTTAATCATTTTATCTTCATTTCATGGAAATACGTTGGTGGCCTGTCCTGGTATTCTCAACATGCTAAATGCAGAAACATTTTGATGGAACGGTAGCGCACTTATAAAATTGTGTTCAGTCACGTGGCGCACTTGACAGCTTGACGCAAGGAACATTGAAATTCACGAACCATACAAACTCAGAAGGCTTCAAATTATCAGCTTATGTTGTGTGAACCAACCAACTGAAGTAGCTCAAATAAATTCTCGCGTGTATTAGTTTATTCCAATTTGGCACGCTCCAGGTTATATCGTAGACCAGCTTCATCGCAATATCTAATTGTAGCGAATCTAGCGATTCATTTGCAGCTCTTCAAAAGGAAACCGGAATTATGGAACCTTGCGATTGAGTGATTATTGCACCTCCAGTGTTGTCCAAAGACACCCCACACTCGTATTATGGTTCATTAATGTGCTCTGGGAATTGTGTTAAGCTTAAATAGTTACCAAAAGCCCACCTTGTGATAATTTCCACTGTGCAACTCGCAGAACATTTTGATTAATGACTTGGCGAGATTGGATACTTTCCAGGGCGCATAAAAAGGCAAGTGATTATTTCGCACACAATCGTTAGCTAGCACACCGACTTTGCCACAGTAATCGCCGGTAGTATGCCCGTCTTTGAAGTTATGTCTAACACATCTGCTTTTGAATTAGTATGAAACAGTGTGTGTTGCGATACTAAACAAGTTCGGAAGCTTAATATGGCCATACTGCACAAAATAGAGGTGTGGCGTCACTGCCAATAGCAGCACATGGCAATTATAGCTACGACCATCAGCTAGCAAAGAGAATTGTTTAACTAGTCCACTACGCCGTGCATTGACCATGTTGAATTACGGATACGGTACAAAACACATGAAAAGTAATTATTCCCACATAATGAATAACTACAGGACATTAACCATCCAAGAGAACAACCTGGTTGCCCTTGAAATGCTAACAACGCGCTGGCGCGTCGTGTCAGTTCAGAGCAGGTGCCTACTTTAGCATGCTAATTCGGCGACTACCGAAAACAAATTTAAGTTCCACGCTGGCTCTTAAAGGCCACCTAAATGGTAAGCAATCTCGAATTATATTTCATTATTCAAATGAAGAGGCGCGTACCTTTGAAACCTTTTGAACTTGCTATTGTGTTGAGTTTACGAAGCTTTCCTTCTCGATGGTGTGGCGTGAATGACCGCCAATGATGATTGCGCTCAGGATTCAGGAAAGTGTGTGACGTCACATCCATGGTAGAGACATGCTCATCTTCGATTAATTAAAAAAAAAAATGGAAATGTGTACAATTCAAACAGTTTTTAGAGGTCAAATTTCGGAATTTGTTGCATCCCTCAAGCCTCCAGGGTGTAGGAATTCTGCTTTTACTGCACACCAACAACTACAGACCAGCTGTCAGACAAAGTCCATATTGTAGGCCTAAATGTGGCAATCATTTGACTCATAATTACTATTTTTACCGACATTATGACCAAGGAGGAATTCCAGAAAGCAGTCTCTAGAATATTGTCTGAGCCTGTGGTTAATCTTTCATAGAAGAAGATTTTTTTGAGTGAAGACGAAACCTGCAAAGGCTCCTCTACTAGGAGTTTTACAACTTATTCTGAGGCAAACTAAACTAGAATCCTAGGCCATTTACTTAACCACCTTTTTGAGCAATATGCCCCATGCATGGGCCTTCAACACCAGGGTGGCAATGGTATCAGGCATGCTTTTCTTGAAATTTAGGAAATGGTCATGTATACATCATTGCATACTTTATAATGAAGAACCCAGTGCAACTCCAAAGCATCCATCAATATTTCTGCCAGCTGCCTGGAGCTCAATACATTCACTAGGACACAAAGCTTTAAGCAAATCATGTCTTCTTTAATTACAGAAATTATCAACCAGATACATTTTTTATGCAGTTATTAACTGAAATCTGGCTACTATCTGTTATTTACAAAATGCAATTGACTCTCAAAGGCGAAATTAAAAACCCAAACCACTTAGAAAATGTTACAATTTAAAAACATAATAACATGACAAAAAATTAAAAAGGGGACAAAAAAAATATTGGTGGGAGGCAGGTCTATTTTGGCGGATCTGTATTTATTCCGTACTTCTCCTTGAGAAGTTTCAGCTGTTCTTCTTTCTTCTTTGTATCCATTTTCTGGAAGGCCTGCAAAATAATAATAAAAAAAGATGACATGTTGAAAAGTCTGTTTTTCATTTAATCTCTGGACTTCATAAACCAGGCCAAGGTAATAGGGGAAAAAGGGGTTGGTTGTCACAGTTTATGGTTGTCATGCGTGACATCTCAGCCTCTAAAGGTTGCTGATCAAAACCATTGAGACAGAAATGTTTGTAATAAGTGTCACAGGGCTATCCATCAGTGTGTTTGTCTTATTATTGCAGAGTGTGTGTGTGTATTTATTGTAGATGTCTTGTATCAGTATGTTAGTTTTTCTTCTGCACATGTGTGTGTGCGCGCGCGCGTGTGTGTGTGTGTGTGTGTGTGTGTGTGTGTTGTTATGTTTGTGTTATGAGTGAATGTGTCAGAGAAAGTATGTAAGTTCATGTATGTTTTATTGCTGTGTGTGTGTGTGTGTGTGTGTGTGTGTGTGTGTGTGTGTGTGTGTGTGTGTGTGTGTGTGTGTGTGTGTGTGTGTGTGTGTGTGTGTCAATTCAAATCTGCCGTGACTCAAAAAAGCCACTTATAAACCAATGTTACGTCATTTTGTGCCAATGGGGACATTAAACAATGGGTAACTAAAACAAATGCCTACAATGCGGTGACAGTTGGTTAGTAGAATGAAGAAATGCATGCGCACACATTAATAGTACTTAACTGTATAATGATTTAATTCAAACGATTAATTGTAAAATGGTTTGAATTGAAAAGTAGCACACAGCATGTGCAGAATTTTTTTCTACTAAAGTCTTCATTAAAAGATACCATAGAGTTGATGTGTGTGCCTAGCATGGCCGCAACTACCATTGAGGACTTCTGTATTTTTTCAGTAATGTAAAATTTATCCATGATGAAAATCGATATATGATCAACAATGATAAATTCAGTCTGTATATGCCAACCCCATTTATCCTCAAGGCAGTGATTAATAAAAACACACGGCCCTGATGCCTAGTACTTGTTTTAAGAGCCCAGCTCAGTGGTATTGTTAGTATTTGGTATGATGAACAGTTCTTCAATTAAATAGGTCCCCAAAACAACGAAAAAAAGACACTTTTCCTCAACTGCGCCACAAAAAAAATTGGAAGAAAATACCAAAATGCAGCAAGAGAAGCAATTCCACTAGAGTCTACAGAGGAATTTATTACTCGTTTTAAGTGTGGCAATGCCTTTCCATTCCGTTTAAATCAGTATTCATGGCACCTATTGCAGACAAGGGACAACCCTATAGCAAAACTGGCCATGAGTTCTTACCATTATCATAACTCCAGTCCTCAACCTGTGCTATTTGCTTCGCACTACCCTGCTGTCAGCAACATTTTTGGGGGACTTTTCCCAATGAGAAAAGTATCTTTGAATTGCACTTTTGAATGAAACTTCTGCGGTCAATGATGTCATCACAAAACCACAAGCACAAGGGAGGACGGAAGTTAGCATAATGGAAAGATCCCCAATGATTCACGTTAAGCTCTTTTCGATGCATTTGGCTTACCCTGTTTGCATTGTAGTACAGTACGACCAGGTATCTGTTACAAACGTTGAATCCAGACAGGTGATCACACGCATTCTTGGCATCGAAGATGTCTTCATACACAACATAGGCAGTACCACGGGTCTCTGGAGTATTCCCACTAAAAGAAGTAATAAAAAACAAGTCATTAGTGACACTGCGGAGTTAACTTGACCATACAGAGAGAGCTGGATATACAAGGGTTAAGTTACAGTTCACAATTCTACTCACACTCGGATTTGCCGTATTGGTCCATATTTCCCAAAAATGTCGTACATTTCCTCGGCGGTGATCTTGTATGGCAGATTTCGAATGTACAGTATTCTGTTTACCTCTGGTGGTAAACGTATCTATTAGAAGAAGAAGAAGAAGAGTCAAATGCTGGGTGTCAGCATACACATCACGTCTCATTTAATGATCTGTAAGTGGTACTGTTCTGAGAAACAGATGATCTGCTTTCGTTTAGTTCAGGGAGTAAGATTAACTGATACATTGACAATGTTGTGCTGGTAGGAGTCATTATATATGCGCTTATCAGCCACCAAGGATGGTAACTCAAAACCGAAAAGCACTGCGGATTTTGTGAATCCACTACAAATATAAATGAAATAGCCAAATGAATAAGTTAATAGTTGAGTGAAGGCAATGAGTGCGGACACTAAATCAGTAGTTTAGGCTACTAATCACAGGAGTTGGTTCAGTAGAGTAGTTGGTGTGCTAATAATATTAGCATGCGCTGCGAAGCAGTCATCATCATGAACAATACAAGGGACACAATAGTCACAACAGGCTGGATTATACTTACATTTGCGCGTTTTGCTGCTTGCATAGCCATGATTAGAACCTAATCCGTAGTCCCTAAACCAATAAATTGATAAAACAATACAAGAGTGTTGTCGTGCTACAGACAACTGCGCAACAACACGGTGAAAGGGGCGCTGTTTGATGACTTGTTTCCTGTAGATGACGGTACTTCCGGATTTCTTGTGATTTTTAATGAATGTATAATATTTTTTAGTTAAAACCTGATTACATTAATTTTTTATTAGTATATATTCATTAATATGTATTCCAAACCATGCAGTAACAGAAGATGTGCTCTATATTTCTTTGTGCAACTAATTTAACTCCAATAAGGGCAGACTCATTCCCTTTCCTATGCTGCCATCTAGTGGTAGACCTACTCTTTTTGTTCGTGTTAGATGATATTACCATAGAGGGTGGAGTTTATCTAGAGGGTTCATAACCATGTTAGCTTCCGGGAATCGGTTGTTCCAAAAAAAAATGGCGGCTGGTGTGAAAATCGCTCAAAATCGCTGGAAATACATAGAGATGAATGGGCGACATTTACTTGATTTTCACGTAAAATACCGAGAAATATACTTCCGAATCAACGGGAATCTCTTCACTGACTGAGCTTTATACCAAATCATGTATTCTTCTGTTGTAAGGTTAGCTGTAGAATTTTAAATTAATTTTAGAGTATGGCTCCAATATACCTATTGTCAGACACTGAACCACAATGGAATAGGCATTGGAGGCTTTCTGCACTGCTGTCCAATGCTAGTACTAGGCCTAGTTATTATATCGAGTGTATTACAGTGTATTGTAAAAAAAAAAAAAGAAGTTATTGACGGATTGTGGTGAAAATTTCGATTGGGGGGGGGGGATGACAAAAGGGCAAGGGGTTTAAGTTCTTCTTCACCGCAAAAAAACAATATAGGCCTAGGCATTAATCAGGCAGTGTGTGGAAAAAAACAGAAATAAAAAACGCATCAAAAGAACGAAGTTAACGACGCTGTGAATCTCGAGTCAGCCGATATCCTGTGCGATTTAAAGTAGGCCTAGGTAGCGTACATTATGCCATTATGCCGACCAGTTCGGTTAATAGTTAGGTTAATAACCTAATCTTAATGATAACAACTTGTAGGCCTAGGCTGCTAGGAGTGTTGTCCTGGAAGCCAATGAAGATTTAATGAAGATTTACTTAACAAATAATTAGGACCTATAGCCCTATATGGCATCCTATTTGTTTTTCAAGTCTATCCTTCCCTTGTTTTTGTGATGTCAAAATTAAATGGCAATGGCAATGGCAATTTAAAAAAAAAATCCTGGATCTAGACCACCACCAGAATTAACCAACTAGCCTATAGAAATGTTAATAAATACCCTTCAGAACGTTTTGAGTTATGCTGACAGATAGACCAACGACCGTAGCCTACCCCAAGCAAAACCTCCTTCGTGGAGGAAATAAGCATTCGACGTCTTCGAAAGGGCAGAATAGATAATAAAAATGCCCCCGGGATCGTCGTTCAGGACTGTAAAAACGTTAGGCCTTTAGGTTTAATGTTCTGATTAGTTCATTTAGCCAATATCGTAATTGAAGGAAATGTATACCCTTATGCGTCACTTATTTTAAGGTCTCTGACTGTAAATATGTTGTTTATTCTGTTGTCTGGCTGTTTAGGCCTACATTCCCATACAGAATGAGTAGGCCCTAGTCTACTCTGCATCTTTGGGTTAGGTTAAACATTGAGGGCCTATAACATAATTCACAAACTTACCGGATGTATAGGTAGTCGTTTGTCTTTGCATTAAAATAGGCCTACTTCATTTCATTATACAATGGTGTTCATGATCAGCCATACATCCTTCAATGGGCCTTTTGTTTTTATAGGCTATTATATGAAATCAACAAATCAGACAACGTGAAAAAAAAAAAGTTACAGACAGAGAGAAAAGAAAAAGAACTCAAGGAGATAGATCGCCAGTTGAGTAGTAGTTCGTGCAGTTAATTGCAGAACACTGCATTCGTAAGGTTAAATCTTTCGATTTCTTCGGAGAAGGCATTGCGAGACTCTTCCATGCATAGGAAATGAATGGATGGCTGAAACAAGATGGCCGCTTTTTCACACCAATGCTAAATTGCGACACCTACAGACCGATTCCCATAAAACACGCTTATGAACTCTCTAGATAAACTCCACCCTCTATGATATTACATTGATTCGAGGTAAGTGAATAGCATCCACAAGCATGCATAACCAATTTATGTATTGTGTTGCATTAATTGCGAGAGTGGTAAGGAATAGTATGTAGTGGAATAGTAATGGGCCTACAAATAACAAAAAAGTACAGCAGTGTATTAAAATAAAACGCCACTGCACGGTCAACACAGTGCAGGTTCCATGCGCACCCTCCTTCTCACTAGGCGGCGCTGTATGCACTCTGGATGTTTACGACGCGCCTCCCACGACGAAGTGCCTCCGGTCGAGACATTTCCCTGCAGTAAATTAATTTATGACTAGACAAGACATTATTTTGTCAGTGGGTTAATGTAAAGTGTGTCAACAGCGATTATAGTGTAAGAATGACCAAGCCAAAGGACAGAAGTCGGCCTAGAGAAAAGATAAGTGTGGCCAGTGAGGTGAGTTGGGCAATGGTCATTCCACTGTATTCCAAACAGTCTTGTGTCGCAGTGACTATGTGAATATCATTGATGTGACTGTACGTCTATGCATATCAAGTGGATTATTGTTGTAGTTCGCTCACACGAACTGTGAAGCAATTGTGGTGCAAATTGTGGCTGTTCATGCCAAGTAGCCATATGGCGCGCACTGCGTTGACGTGTCCTCAAAAAAGACCTGCATGCATGAGTTCTCTAGATGTTTGTATCCCTAGATCGATCGGGTCGAGGAGCGAAAATTGCAGTGCAACAACCTTCTCGAGAGGGCAGAGTACCGTCGGAGGAAAGAAGAGCTGTCAGATGAAGATAGGTAAATCAGGGCATCTTTGCCTTTCGAGACAAAAGTGGTCTTGCCACACTGAACACCTTGTCTTAGTAGTACAATCAATGAGAACTCTGAGTGTCCTTCTGCTCTGAACAGTAAACTTCTGGAGGAGGAGATGAATCAGATGGCTGACAGAATACAAAAATATGGTGAGATTTTTTTTCACATTATTTGAATGTGTCCTGCACACAAATCATCATAGCCTACATGCCTACAGCCCCATGGTAGCCGAGGTGTATAATGTAGAAGTACTTCTCTCACTGATGTAACTACAACACTAGTGCATAATCTTGCATAGTTTTTACACCAGTTATTCCACTGTAGCCTACCTAATGAGGAGGGTACGCTGTAAGAGTACTTATAGGCTACTTAAACTGTATACCCCTCTACATGGTAGGCCTACAGTAAAACATTTTTTTTGACACACCAATCAAATAATACAATTCACTCTTTTGTTCACAAGATGATGAACTGGAAGTGCTCAGACGGGAGAACCGGAGGAACATGGTCTTGTCTGTTGCCCTGTTGGCCATCAGCGCACTTTTCTACTACTCTTTCGTCTACTGAGGAAAAGACAGATGTGGACAGTGTGTACATAGAGCTGAACATCTGCCATTTTGACATCCTCATCACATCTCCTGATTGCCTTCAATTGCTGACGTTGTGGTGTATAACTACCACCACACACTTTAACAAACTGTTCCCAGTGCGGGAGCCTATTCCATGACCATGGTTTAGTGATAATCCTGGCTGAGTTGACCAACATGAAGCGTTAAATCTAGTAATAGGTAGTTTGCAGAGCCCATTTACTACTTCAGGCCCTTCTATTAGATGATTTACACTATCTCCAGTGTCAATTTAACCTGGATTACAATTGAATGGTTTGGATTACCCCTCGCTCTTTTTATTTGTACGTTGCAACATCTGACATTTTACTACAGGGCAGTCTGTATCACTATGATTTGTTTTACCTAGACAAAGAGCCAACATCTACAAAACCAGCATACGTAGGCCTAGCACATAGACACAAAGGTCCATTACAGTTATTTACCTCAAAGGACCTCCCCAGGGCGTCGTCAATGTCTAATTGTATTCTACATTCATTCTGTGCCAAACCTGATGCTATCGTGTGCAGTTAAACTCACACCAAGTACAATTCTATTTTGACTAGACTTATTCTATCCGTCTGATACTGAAATGTGGATTAAAATGTAATGCAGTAAAATGGACAAATACAAAGATCTATATATTTTGCACTTTATAAGCATGGAGTAAAACCATGGGCATGCATTTTTTTTCAGACTGAACTATTTTTATTTTCTACTTTTTTTATTTCCCAAGTGTCAGTGCTTACTGTGTTTGAGGCAGCTGTGGCGATCTCCATTATTATTATTGAATGTATTCAAATAACTTTGTCAACCTTTGTTCTTCGAGCACATAATGTTTACTCGTGGGTCTTGCTTTTTTTGTACAACAGATCACAATAAACCGTGTCTTTTATGCAAGTTTATTTGCCATTGGACTTGCATATCAAGTCCTGGACTACACCTTCTCTTCTGAAATGGACCGTCTTCCATTCAGCATCAACAGACCCCCCTCATGAGGGAAATAAAAACAGGGAAACGTTTAACAAAATTGTTCTCTCCAGTTTCTGTGCCATTTCTTCAGTGATTACCTCTAATTAATAATATGTACCATTATTACTCAGGTAGGTGGCCATCGAGGTGGGTTAAAAAATGAACTGAACTGAACCGGTAATAATAATGAAGAAGAAGGCTTAGGGAGGCTCATGAAGTCACGCCATGTAAAACCGAGATCAAAGGCCATAAGGGGGGGACACACGGAGAAAAGATGCACAGTGAAGGGACAAACGCACACAAATATTAAACACACACGTACACACCTTGGCTCATAGACAATCTGCTGTCTATTCCAGCAGGTCACCCTCCACTGAAATTGACAGTGCAGACCAGGTGTACGTAGATAAGCGCGCAAACAACACACACAAAGGAATCGGATCTCTAAAACAGAAGTAGAGAAGACGGCCAATCCAAAAGTCTCTGCACTGCTTTCCAGTGGATCAATGTCTCTCTCTGTCCTTTGTAAATGCACCTTCACAAAGGCACTACTCTAGTGACTAATCACTGCATGCCAACAGCATGTTATGGGCTGGCCAGGAAACTCCTAGGTATCGCACCAAGCAGACAGTGCCACAGCAAGACATCTGACAGATGGATGGAGAGTCAGAGACAGACCGACAGACAAGACACAGACAGAAAGGTGGACGGACACCCACACACACATAATGCGGTTTGTGTGTTAACGGGGGTGGGGGTGGTTACGAGCAAAAAGCGACATGCAGTGTTGAAATTGAATCCCATGTCCTAAAATGTTTAAATAACGTAAATAAGATTTCTGTTGTTCACTGCAATCCACGCAGAGGACACATGTATACTGACTGTGTGTGTGTGTGTGTGTGTATCTTTGTATGAGGTCAATGTGTTGGTGTGCCAGTGGGTCGAGAGCTTGTACACTTGTGTGAACCTGGGACAAGTGTTATGTACATGAGAACATTGTTGTGTGTGTGTGTGTGTGTGCTTAGTGCTGGTAATGTTGGTGGATGAACTCCAGGAGGTGGTCTTTGGAGAGCTTCTCAGGGTCCACCCTTGTCTGAGAATCGTGAACCTTGACCCCTTCCTCCCATGCCCAGAAAATGCGCTCCTTGTGGCAGACACTGAAAGACACACACACACAGGCATACAAACTTAAAATCACAGAGGTGACAGTACATGGAAAAAACCAGTACAATAAAAATGTTTAGGCCTATATCGAGCTATGTGATTACATGCCTGTTGGGATTTTTTTTTAGATAAGCTTAATGGTACTCAAAGGAGGGAAGGCATACACTATTGAACTCTTTTTGGAGCTTGTGGACATTTCAACATTCATCTTCTGGATGAAAAGTGAAACATGTTCAAGTAGGCCTGCACAATTAATTGAATCTTAATCAAAATCGCGATTTTGGCCGTCACGATTATAAAACATGAAAATCGTGATTTTATTGGAGGAAATCCAGTGTTCCATCTAAGCTGCGCGCACCTGCAGGCTTGTGCACTGCTCGCACGTTCTCAGCACAAAGACATTTCAGCCAATAGTCATGTTGTTGACATGATCGTGATTATAATCGAAATCGTGATTTTGATCAAAATAATCGTGATTATGATTTTTTCCATAATCGTGCAGCCCTATGTTCAAGCATCAAAAAGAGTGCCAGTTGCCTTGGGCTAGCACCTTTGTCTTGGTGTGACCACTGCATGTTAATTTATTTCAACCTAATGTGGAGAACTATTATTATTATGGCTTAGGCCCTAAATATTGTAAATATGCTTGAGCCATATCAGCGATGTGAATCTCCTCTACTGGTTGTGCCCAGGGTCAAGTCTAAACAGGGTGAAATGGCATTTTGTCATTATGCTGCAAAATGCTGGGAAAAAACTCCCTGTCCAAAATAGAACTGCCCTAACAGTATTTTGTTTTAAAATGAAGTTAAAAACAGCTTTATTCTTGTCTGCCTTTGGTGATAGTTAGTTAATTACACACTATCTATAACACAATATAGTTTTCTTTCTTCCATTTTCTCTACTCTTAAGCACATTGTATTACATTTATGTATGATAATGTGCAATATAAATATTTTTGATTGATTGATTGATTATAACAGCTTTGAAGGTGCACTGTGTATTTCTAGTAGTGCATTTCCAGAATTCATGCTGCCCATTCACAAATGCAACCCTTTTCACAAATACTTGCCACCACCAAATTCGAAGAATTCATTATGACTGGGAACATTTTTAGCGGCAAAATAACTGTTCTTTGGCCATAGTAAATATTTATGAAAAGATCAAATTTGGCAATAGGCAGCATAGTTTCAATAAGCAGCATAGTTGCAATACCTACTCTACACCTTTAATATGGAAAATACTACGTCTCGAGTACAGGACTTTTTAAAAGTGGGAGAAAAGAAAAGTTTCTCCCTGAGAAGCGAAAAGTTTTTAAAGATGAGGCCGTACTGGAAGGGGGCCACAGAGTCGGGTGGAAGGTCATAGGTCGATGTGTTAGTTGTCTTGTTGTAGAAGTACTTCCTCTTTGAACTTTTACTGTAAGCCATTGTCCACGGGTCTACAATGGAAAGAAAGAAGCAAAATATGAAACCAAAATTATACCACAATGATGTTTATGAGTCACGCGCTGTGCGGCTATATGCTTTGCATAACATCCACTAGGGCTGTAACGATATTGTATCAAACTGAGAAATGGTGATACACAGTAACGATACTGGATTGCAATGCAAGAAGGCAGCATCATGTTCTGTTACCCAGAAAACAACCACATGATATGATGTGACGTGATAGTCCTTTCAAGTTTCAAATCTTCCACATTATTATTTTTCAAGGATTTTTATATCAACTTGTTACCTGCTCTACCTACAAATTATCCTTCATAGTAAAAAAAATACATAATACAAAATACACAAATCGTGCAGTATATCGAACCATAGGTCAAAGATCGTGATGCCAACCAAATTGTGAGTTGATTGTATCGTTAAAGCCCTAATATCCATAAATAATAACATAACATTTACTTGATTACATAAACCAAATGATACAAACTCTTGTGTACTTAACCGCTATACTACAGCTCTGCTCAATGGGACAAAAACGCACACAAATATTACGAGGCAAGACGCACCATTGACTGTTTTGATGATGTGAAGGCCACTGGGTAGAAAGTGGCGGTCATCGCGGCCGGTGTAGGACAGCCGGGGCATCCCTCCAGAGCCCTTGGTCACCTTCATCTCCAGCCTGAGGATGAGGATGAGGGAAGAGCACACAATTCAGACTGTTGTCACTATCACGTATCTGCTAAACGTAACCTGTGCTAGCTGAAAGCCCCCCCCAGGTGAAATTGAAACGTGAAAAGTGTAAATAAAGTAGGAATAATGTGAAGTGAAGTGATGTGAAAGCCCAACTGGGCAACTCCAACTCCCATTGTCATTGTCACACAGCACTCCACAGCACACAAGTGTTCACTGCACACTGCACACAACGAAATTGCATTAAATGATTTATGCCTCACCCGTGCAATAATGGCAAAACATCTGGGTTTAAGAACGCTTCACCTCACTACTACGTTGTACAGCAAGAGACAAGTGCAAGTTACAAGTATGTATACATTTTTTTGTATCTTTTCAGTCACCAGCTGATCCCCCGGTCACCCCCAGTTACTCCCTGACCAGACCACAGCAGATTCACAGTTAAAGAGTATTCCTTCAGATGACCAGCATAAGTGATGTTGTTTGATGCACCATTTTGAAGGTTATGAGGTCAAAAGGTTAAGTACCTGACAAAGATCTTCTCCATCTCCTCCAGCCTGTACACCTCCTTCACCCTGGTGGGGGGTAAGACAGTGGCAACACCAGAGTTTGTTTGTTTATTAAATTGCCAGTTAAGCAACTATGGTCAAACCAGGTACCTTTTCACATCACATTTTTAAGAACAATGAAATAAAAATACTGTAAATGAAATATGATTAAAAAAAAAAAAAAAAAAAACAGCAACACATGCTGAAAATTCAAGTTTGGCGGGGACGGAACAAAAACTAAAATTTAAGTTTTGATAGGAGGGAGCTTAGCCCGATTATTCTCATCACACACAGAAGAGAAGAGGGGATAGTCCCCGTACTACGTCACAAAACACAAATATGCGAAATTTCTCTTCATATGGAAAAAAGCCTTTACAGTTTGACTAAATACCTGATGGGGTTCATGTCGGGTCTGCTGGGTTTGGACACAGCCTTGACAAACTTCTCCACCATTTGGATTCTGAGAAACACAGCACACAGTAATTAGTACGGTGAACACTCACAGACACACAATTATATTGTGTGTATATATTGGTGAAATCATTAATATGGTGACATTTGACATGTCAATCACTCACTACGTGTACATGATGTTTTTAATTCCGAATTAATAATTATGAATTAAATAGTTCAGTCGAGTTCCCTTTGATATTTCCTTTAATTCCGAATTAAAAGGCGTTTACATGACGTTTTCAAAGCGGAATTACTCTTTATTCAGAATTAAAGTCAGTTAATTCCAAATTAAATGTCTCACGTAAACGTAGCAACTGTTGGTTTTTTATACAGATAAATTATCTCTTGATGGTGAGGAGAATAATGTAGGACAGTGGTTCCCAAACTGGGGGTCATGCAGGTACTGAAGGGGGGTCAAGGACAAAAGGGACATTGCATAAAATCGGGAAATCCACCGCTTAACAGCTAACAGCTAACATTATGATTAATAGCAGCATTCACTTGTATGGTTAATAGATGCATTTGCTGTCCTGTGGATTTCTAGCGATATTAGCAGACAAACTACTCATGGAAAATCTAGCAATTTTAATGGACAAAAAAACGCCTAGGCAGAGGGGAGGGATTTGGGAACCACTGATTGAATGAAAGATAGGAGACTGAAAAGATGGCACAGCTACCATCCATCACTCCAGCCTAGAGTACACTTTTGTGTTAGTGGGTCAAGGGCGTTTTTTGGGGCTCGGATGTCAGAAATCCTGAGAAACCTAGCACAAAAGGGGCTTTCAAAAGTTGTGCTCACCGAACGTTAAAGTGTTGCTCTCTCACATCTGTCCCGTTCAACACCAACGCGTCTAAAACATGCACAGCGTTTATCCTCCGCTGGGCTTTTCCCTGTGGAAAAAACCCCACATACACAGTACATATCAGACAGTGGTATGACACAGTAACACATGACAGGATGAACAGAATACAGTACTAAGGTTTCTTATGTTTCAGACATGTGAAAGTTTTATCTTTTACCCAACATTTTTACCTACCTCCTCTCCTCTCCTCTCCTCTCCACCTCATCTCTCCTCTCCTCTCTCTCTACTCTTTCATCTCCTCCCCCCTCTCCTCTCCCCCCACTCTCTCCTCTCTACAACTCTTTCCTCTCCTCTCCTCTCCCCCCTCACCTCTCCCTTGAGCTCCTGGACGATCTCGTCTCCTCTCTCCCCACTCTTTCCTCTCCTCTCTCCCACTCTCTCCTCCTCCTCTCCTCTCCTCTCCTCTCCTCTCCTCTCCTCTCCTCTCCCCCCTTACCTCTCCCTTGAGCTCCTGGACGATCTCCACGCTGAGTAGTGTGTCCCTGGGCAGCTCCAGCTTGTTGACGGTCTCCAGCTTCCTCCAGCGCAGAGGCATCTTCCCGTCACACGTGTATATCTGAGACTTCTGCAGAGCAGAGAGGAGGGGAAAGAAAGAACGGAGAGGGGAAAATAGATATCAATTGAAGGCTACTACAGCAATGCATTTGTAATTTTTTTTTACATTATATAACATTTAGCAGACTTGGCTTTTATCCAAAACGGCTTAGGTACAGAGTGATTTAGGTGCTGGTCCCTCGAGTAATGCCGGTTTACAAAAGACTCAGACTTAGATGAGTGTGGTGAAGATTCATTGCACCCGCAGTCTTAAATGCTGGTATGAGATTCAAACTTGCAACCTTCTCTTCCCAAGACCAACTCCCAAACAATTAGCTCGTAACAACCAACAACTGCATCGCACTCAATTACATACAGTATGGGTCAGTGAGGTTTCAGCAGTAGCACATGTCAGGATGGTGCAATGACAGCCAGTGCCACTATTGTATGGATTTACTGTATTATTATCCTTATTATTTTGTCAATATAAGCACATTCATTGCAACATATCAACCACCAATTAATTTATGGTCATTAGATGCTGTTGCGCCCAGGTTATTTCCCGATCCCGACGATGAACACAGTACTCCGCCACTCACCCCAAGTGAGAGCAGGAAGAGCTGCTCCCCTCCTCCCACGATGCACCTGTAGTTGAGCACGTGCGCCACCTTGTCCAGGGTGTTGGCAGTGAGGGGCGTAGCCTTTAGACACAGCCACTCGATGTCTGAGCCCTGCAGCACAAGCACAGGTACAACAGGTACAGCTACCACATTACAGTTACAGTTACAGTGGTTCCCAAGCAGGGGGTCGCGGACAGAAGGCAGTTGGCATAAAAACGAGAAGTCCACAGGTTAACAGCTAACATAATTCCATAAATTGTTTAGTAACAGTATTCACTTGTATGGTTAAGAGAGGTGCGTTTTTCTTGCGAAATTCTGGCAGTATTAACAGACAAACTATTACTGGAAAATCTAGCAATATTAATGGACAACAAATGACTGAGCATATTGAGGGTGAGGGTGGGGGTCTCTCGCAAAAGCATTCTTAGTTCCAAAAGGGGGTCGCCACAGACACAGTTTGGGAACTACTGCTTAAAGGTACAACAATTACACACACTACAGGAGCTCCAGTAACCATCTGTTCCGTAATTTATTGGTCCACTAGGAAATGTGTCTTGGACATTCACAAAGCCGCCACATAACAAACAAGACATAACACCTTCCAAAATACACAAGAATGTATACCTCTACATTGTGTAACGTTTTGGGCCTTTATCGTTTGACGAAGTACACAATTGAATGAATTGATTTACAATATTTCTGCTATATTGCTGTTCACCTTTCATGGGGCTGGTTGCTTTCTCACTTCATAACCGCACGAATAGACCAGCCGCGACGCTATTGAAGCGACAGAGAATCGCTTCTGTGCAGCAAAGAGTGATACGAGCGATTAGTGTGGTATGAGATGTCATTCCGTAGGATTTTGATGCTAAAATTGATTTTATTGCTTCATTTGCTTCATTTGGGGTCCTACTATTGAAAAATGATGGGTTTCGAATTTTCTGACCCCGTTATACCCCTCCTCTAGGGGGCGCTTTCTGGCCCTAGCCAGTATAGCTACCGAACCCATATATCTACTAATAATTATCACATTTCCACAATCTTGGTGTCAATTACATGGTTATTGATGATGCTGAGTCCATTTATGACAGTTTCATTATGGTCAGAAGTTGCTATTACACATATTTTGGAGATTTAAAGGCTATTTTGTCCACATACAAGCCTCCTGTGGGGGATATAACTACTATGGCATCAGTCACATTGGATCTGTGCACATAATATAAATAATAAATATTTCAATTCTATTAGGATCAGTATTGTGAGAAAATGATAGGTTTCAAGCTTTATGACCCCTTTATACCCCCTCTCTAGGGGGCGCTTTGTCACCTCGCCCTTGGGAGATACATAGTGCAACCATAAATGCAGCAATAAAGATCCTATTTTCACAATAATGGCATCAAATTAGGGGTTATGGAGGATCCTGAATCCATTTATGACAGTTCTACTGTGATCAGAAGTTGTTATGACTCATTTTTAGGTTGAGGCCACCTGTTAAACAAAACCGTTTAACAGAAGATAATAACTGTCTAAATGTGCGTGTACACCAAAGGTGACCAATGCTACCAGAGCAACTGAAGTCATTATTTCTCTATGGATGTTTATATTGGCACTGACTATCAAAGAATAATTGGACTCGAAAAAACTATTAGAACAAGGTGTTCTGCAAAACATGAACGAGGCTGGCGAGTTTTGTTCACCTGATTAAAAAAAACAAAAACAATTACAACTGTAATTTACAAACTTAAACTTCAAAGAGATAAATCAAAGAGATAAATATTTACACTAGATGCTGTCAACCAACTCCTTGTCATCCCTGAGGAGCTCCTGTCCCCATATCTCAGGTTTGATGTAAAACACTTGCAGCAACCAATCATCAGGACCAGGCCACTGTGGACTACACTGTTTCCAAAGCCTTCACTCATACATGGACACTTGCCAATTAGTTAGCAACAGATCCAATCAACACCACAGAAAGTGAGAAAGGCACACACATGATAATGAGCAGCAGCAGCTAGGCACAGAAGAGGAAACTGACCATGATGCTCTCATTCTGTCCATAAATGAACAAACACCCAAAAATCCCAAGAAATTGGTTGTATGAAGTCATCCATACTTGCTCCACCAAATCTCCACTGATATCCCAGCCATTTGAGACTCATAGAAGGGAACTCTCTTCACCTTTGCTCCTGCGTGCTCTTGAGATTCAGCGGTCACTGGGCAATGGTGACTGGATTCTGAGAGCAGGTGTTTTGCACATAGGTGTGCAGCACCTTGTTCTTGGGGGAAAACAATTGATGGAAGAGGCTTGTATGCTCCATTGAAAGTGGTTCATACTCTTCAGCAGCTCTCCGTGGAATCTTTGGTGGGAAAGCACACATCTGGGCCCTTGCATATCACATCCCAACTAGCCTGGCTATTATTGTGATGAGATTTGATGCCATTTCCTTTGATGCAATGTCCTGCTCAGTCCAGTTGCATTGCAATTGCAGAGTAACATCTAGGCCTTTTATTTGGAAAATACCCAACCTCTTCAATCAGGAGAAGACACTAGAGTTTGCTCAGTTTCTTGTACAACACCTATAAGAGCAAGTGGAGAGTCTTCAACATATCATTAGTGCTTGTTGTCCAGTGGACTGGGAAGGTTATCTGGCTGTCATGAGGAACCTTATCAAGTACTTCTTTGCATATGATCTCCTGAATTATGCTCGCCTCATGGCAGTCCATCTTGCTCAGATTAATGTTCTGAAACAAGATGATCCTATGTTCTACAGTAAGGTGAATTTGTTGCGGCCAAATCAGAGGTTCCCTTCAGTCATTCGTTCACAGATCAGAACCTAGAGTAGGAAGCTCAAGTGTCATGGTGGGAAAGTAGGACTGAGTGAAGATGCCACTGCCTTTGTCTTGTCACCACAACACCACATCTTGCTCATATTGTGATGCAGTAATTGTATCGCTCCCCGCAATCCAGCAAGTCTGTGCAAAGTGAACACTCCCAGCTTAGGTGACATGTTGCCATCAGATCAAGGGCAAAAGCTGTGAAGATGCATAATTCAATTAAGCTCTACTGCACTGGCAATTCATTTGCACTTCAGTCTCCTCTTCAGAGAAAGGTCCGAAATAGTTTGAACATTTCATTCAGGAGAGACTCCGGAGATACTTTACTTCCTTATTACACATGGAAGCAGGCTTGTGAGCTTGTGCCTAAACTAGAGGAGACAATTGAAAATTACTGCATAAAATGTAATTTGTACCATGCTCCCTGTGCACTATAGATGTACCTCTCTGTATCCCAACTGCTGAGCCTCATGCCTGCTGTTGAAAGAGCTACAGGTGAAATGCTGGTGTCCCTTAGCCTGGCCGCGCCAAAAACCCCTACAGCATGACAATACACAAGCTGAACCAGAGTTCTAATTGTTGATGCTATGGTTGCAACTGGAGTTTAGTTTGATCATATCTTGAAGTGACTTATTTCCTTGTGCCAATATGCACCTGCTTAACAAGTGAAGCAGCACTCCTTAATGACCAGCACTCCTCAGTGATCAGTTGTTTTTTTAGTGTCTGCCCAATTCTTCCTTAGATAGAAAGAAGTGGTGTGGTTTTCAAGGAAGGGATTTATGTTCAAGCAGGCTGGTTACTATTCATGTTCATGCATTTTTTTAATGAATTAGTTGATATTACCATTACAGCATATGATCTTTTTTCAATTCGAAACTGTTACTTCAAAAATGGTTACTCCATGGGGCCTTTAACTCCAACCAAAAAGGCACTATATTAAACACAGCTACTGTTGTTGTTCACATACAAATTACACAGTTGGTCAGCATCAACTTCCTGAAAGCACACAACCCCCTCTGGTTAGTTGATATTTAGTCTTTATTTCAAGGGGATCCTGGTATATTCATTTTTAATCGTGTTATTGACCAATCTCATCAATTAAAGAATGACAATTCTTGACCTCAACCTAAAAATGAGTCATAACAACTTCTGATCACAGTAGAACTGCCATGAATGGATTCAGGATCCTCCACAACCCCTAATTTGACACCATTATTGTGAAAATCGGATCTTTATTGCTGCATTTATGGTTGCGCTATGTATCTTGCCCGAGGTGACAAAGCGCCCCCTAGAGGAGGGCCATAAAGGGTCATAAAATTTGAAACCCCTCATTTTCTCACAGTATTGACACTAATAAAATTGAAATCTTTATTATTTATATTATGTGCACAGATCCAATGAGACGGATGCCATAGTAGTCATATCCCCCACAGGAGGCTTGTAGGTGGACAAAATAGCCTTTAAATCTTCGAAATATGTGTAATAGCAACTTCTGACCATAATGAAACTGTCATAAATGGACTCAGCATCATCAATAACCCTGCAATTGACACCAAGACTGTGAAAATGTGATAATTATTAGCAGATATATGGGTTCGGTAGCTATACTGGCCAGGGCCAGAAAGCGCCCCCTAGAGGAGGGGTATAACGGGGTCAGAAAATTCGAAACCCATCATTTTTCAATAGTAGGACCCCAAATGAAGCAATAAAATCAATTTTAGCATCATAATCCTACGGGAGCTGTTTTGCAGACAATTCATACCACACTAAGAGTTTGTTGGTTGAAAGAAGAACGCAAGCATTCCAACATTCCCAATGGCTGTGGTTACCGACCTCTATACAGTCATTGGCTGTGGCGCTGTGGCGCCTTGTCGCCGAACCGCGTCATAGGTCATTAGCATAACATAGCCAGGAGTTCAACTTAAAACTGACGCTCTCGGCGTGCGAATCGCCTCTAGTCTCGCGACTCAATTCAAAGTCAATTACTTCCGTCGCTCGACTCGCTCTTGTCGCGGCTGGTCTATTTGTACGGTTTTAGTCCTTGTGGCGCGAGTACATAACAGATATTACTTTGTCATGATGGCTCACTATAGACTCAATATGGTACTCTACAATTACATAGGGAAAGCGTTTTTCAGAGCATTTCAGAGTCGGCCCATATGGATATTCCTCATGACGTAGCAAGTACCAAGTGAGCAGTCAGATCTACATCTTTTGATTCCTCACCTTCATCAGTTCGTAGAATTTGCTTTTGGGATCTGATGGTCCTGGGGCTACTCTGGCTTTGTCAGGGACCTGTAATCAAGAAATTCAAAGACACTTTAAAACAAACATCTCATCATAAGCTGAGAGCAAAGTATGTTACACAACAACAACAAAAATGCAGGCAACTGAAAGCATTTATAGACACTAAGCAGATGGATAGCTTTCCAACAGGTACAACAGGCCCCCTCAGACTTTTAACAGCTGGACTCCCCAACAGAAAAAACTACAACTTTGATGAAGTTTTGATGCAAACGACATTTCTTGTTTGAAAGTTGAAGATATATTTACTGAACACATAGACATTAATAACGTGAAAAAAATGCAAAATATACTGTACAAGATTATGGCCATAACGCTAATTCTAGAATCTAGAATCTAGGGTTCTAGGAATTCTAGAATCGTGTCTGCCACTGCGGGCTGCCACAGAGTGCATCATAAAGGGCAGGGGGGCAAGGGGTAGGGGGGCGAGGGGCAGGGGTAGGGGGGAGAGGAGCCGGGGTAGAGGGGTAGGGGGGGAAAGGGGTAGGGGGGAGAGGGGCAGGGGTAGGGGGAGAGGAGCCGGTGGGAGAGGGGTAGGGGGGCAAGGGGTAGGGGTCGGGTGGAGGGGGGCAAGGGCTAGGAATAGGAGGGCAAGGGCTAGGGGGCAAGGGGTAGGGGGACGGGTGGAGGGGGGCGAGGGGTAGGGGGGCAAGGGGCAGGGGGGCGAGAGGCAGGGGGGAGAGGACCAGGGGGGCGAGGGGTAGGGGTAGGGGGGAGAGGAGCCGGGGGAGAGGGGTAGGGGGGNAAGGGGTAGGGGTCGGGTGGAGGGGGGCAAGGGCTAGGAATAGGAGGGCAAGGGCTAGGGGGGCAAGGGGTAGGGGACGGGTGGAGGGGGGCGAGGGGTAGGGGGGCAAGGGGCAGGGGGGCGAGAGGCAGGGGGGAGAGGACCAGGGGGGCGAGGGGTAGGGGTAGGGGGGAGAGGAGCCGGGGGAGAGGGGTAGGGGGGCAAGGGGTAGGGGGGGGGGGGAGGGGGGCAGGGGCTAGGAATAGGAGGGCAAGGGCTAGGGGGGCAAGGGGTAGGGGACGGGTGGAGGGGGGCGAGGGGTAGGGGGGCAAGGGGCAGGGGGGCGAGAGGCAGGGGGGAGAGGACCAGGGGGGCGAGGGGTAGGGGTAGGGGGGAGAGGAGCCGGGGGAGAGGGGTAGGGGGGNAAGGGGTAGGGGTCGGGTGGAGGGGGGCAAGGGCTAGGAATAGGAGGGCAAGGGCTAGGGGGGCAAGGGCTAGGGGGACGGGTGGAGGGGGGCGAGGGGTAGGGGGGCAAGGGGCAGGGGGGCGAGAGGCAGGGGGGAGAGGACCAGGGGGGCGAGGGGTAGGGGTAGGGGGGAGAGGAGCCGGGGGAGAGGGGTAGGGGGGCAAGGGGTAGGGGTCGGGTGGAGGGGGGCAAGGGCTAGGAATAGGAGGGCAAGGGCTAGGGGGGCAAGGGGTAGGGGGACGGGTGGAGGGGGGCGAGGGGTAGGGGGGCAAGGGGCAGGGGGGCGAGAGGCAGGGGGGAGAGGACCAGGGGGGCGAGGGGCCGGGGGCCGAGGGGTAGGGCTAGGGGTTCAAGGGGTAGGGGGGCGAGGGGCAAGGGGTAAGGGGGAGAGGAGCCGGGGGGAGAGGGGTAGGGGGGCAAGCAAGGGGTAGGGGGGCGGGTGGAGGAGGGCGAGGGGTAGGGGGGCAGGGGGGCGAGGGGCAGTGGGGCGAGGGGTAGGGGGCCAAGGGGTAGGGGGGCAGGGGGGAGAGGAGCTGGGGGAGAGGGGGTTTGGGACAAGGGGTAGGGGGTTTGAGGATACTCACCCCCCAGGCCTTGAGGCACTCCTTGCGGATGTCAGCCTGACGAGCTTCTGACAGGGTACTGACAGATACATACGACACACCATTAGTAACGCAACATCGCAAATACATTACAACTGAAATGGTGATACACAGTCTTTCAAAGATGCACTACACATCACAAATTACTTACACTTTCATTAGTCTTAGAAAATAAAAGCTACATCCTATTATTCACAAAAAAAACCCACAATGAAATGATATTAAAACTACAACTTACTTGTCTAGTACAAAAGCATGAATTTTAGCCAGGGCTTTCACCTGCACGGCACAGTGGCTGAAACAAGAGAAATACAGTTTTATAGTATTATAGTATTTTCTGTAAGAGGTTTATTGTTTGTTTAAGTGTGTAGCCACAAAACTATTAATCCCTTTACATTTTAACAAAAACGTACAACGCATCCAAAACAGCTAACAGCAGTATATGGGCAGACATGGGTGAAATAGGCAGTCATGGGTGAGCGGTTAGGGCGTCAGACTTGCATCCCAGAGGTTGCCGGTTCGACTCCCGACCCGCCAGGTTGGTGGGGGGAGTAATCAACCAGTGCTCTCCCCCATCCTCCTCCATGACTGAGGTACCCTGAGCATGGTACCGTCCCACCGCACTGCTCCCCATGGGGCGCCACTGAGGGCTGCCCCCTTGCACGGGTGAGGCATAAATGCAATTTCGTTGTGTGCAGTGTGCAGTGTTCACTTGTGTGCTGTGGAGTGCTGTGTCACAATGACAATGGGAGTTGGAGTTTCCCAATGGTCTTTCACTTTTTTTTTATATCTACATACACACAACTACTATTGTGAGAAAATGCAATATAGAAACGGTGGAAATGCAAGACGTTATAGTGTGTGTGTGTGTGTGTGTGTGTGTGTGTGTGTGTGTGTGTGTGTGTGTGTGTGTGTGTGTGTGTGTGCGCGCGCGTGTCCTCACCTCTCATTGGCGTGCATCATGTGGTGGTAGAAGTCTGTGTCTGTTTTCATGATGTCTAGGGGAACCACCTCGTTCACGTCCGAGTCTTTGTGTCGCAGCTGGTTGAGCTTGATGTTGACGGCGAACAGGTATTCTCGCACTGGATCCGAACCTGGCTTCAGGCCCTGACACACAATGTACCTGTGACAAACGACGTTAGAAACTCATTAAAAACATTACTGTTAATAAGGAATGTTACATGACTGACACTGACGTAATTTCTAACAACCATGGCATATAATCCGGCAAGCACTTTCCACCTAATAATCCCCCTTGAGGAAGGGAACTATTAAATTATTGTGGATCACCTCTCTGAGGCAAATTATGCTACTTTCTGATAAAATACAAAGGTAAACCCAGACCTGGTGCCCTTGACCCTAGACTTAGGCCAAATCCCATATCTAATTTCTACCCCTACCCCTAACTGGGCGAATTCACCAGCCGCGGCGAGACTCAAGCGACAGAGAATCGCTTCTGTGCATCAAGAGCGATTGAAGCGACTAGAGTATGTCCGTTAAAAGCAGAATGAAAGCATTCCAACATTCCCATTGGTTGTGGTGACTGTTGCCGAACCGCGTCATAGCTAATTTGCATAATATTCCCAGGAGTTCAACTACAAACTGTCGCTCTCGTCGCGCAAAACGCCTCTAGTCACCCGAATCGCTTTTGTTGTGCGACTCAATACAAAGTCAATTATTTCCGTCGCTCGCCTCGCTCATGTCGCGGCCGGTGTATTCGTGCGGTTAGGGATGAAATGAGATTCAGCCTTAGTGTCCTTGAAGAGGGCAATCTTTAGACCTAGCGCCCTTGAGGAGGCTAAACCCAGGCCTGATACCCTTGAGGTAGGTGAACCAAAGACCTAGAGCCCTTGAGACACACAGACAGACTGAGGAAACAGCTTCTGTCCTCTGACCAACCGTATCATGACTTCAGCAAAAAAATATTGCACCTGGTAAAACCCGGCCCTGCTGCGACTCACTGAACTGATTATAATCAACCTTCAAAGCTCTTCGAGACTTGGTCTGACCAAGAGCATAACAATTTAAGTTTCCCAAACAGCATGGTTAACCCGCCTCCCTAGGTTTGCTACTGGTTGACTGGTGTCCGACAAAGTGGGTGAAGTTCCCAATTTTTCGGGAGATCAGAAACGATATTTGCATTGCTCTTGGCCTGACTAGAAGCAACAGAAGGTGTTGCGTCTCTAGGAGGCCGTGGCCTGGCTAGCGACTCACCTCTCAGAGTTGGCGGGCCGGCTGGTGATGGGCTTGAAGAGGGAGACCCTGTCGAAGCAGAGGTAGAGCAGGTACACCAGCCCCACGCTGAAGGGCGTGAACAGGTCAAACGTCTTGCACACAAAATGGCCACCTGGTGGTTAAAGACAACACTCACCAATCAGAGACGGACGGAGGGAGGGAGGGGACGCACGGACATGACACCTCTCTCTCTCTGGCAAAAACGGGACGCATTGAAAACACAGCGCATTCACAACATGAATGGAAACACACATACATGCACTCTCTCTCTCTCTCTCTCTCTCTTTCCAATCATCCACACATTCTCTGTCACTTACTGTCTCATTCACAAACACACAACCTCTCTCTCCCTCAAACACACAACCTCTCTCTCTCTCTCTCTCTCTCTCTCTCTCTCTCTCTCTCTCTCTCTCTCTCTCTCTCTCTCTCTCTCTCAGAGACACACACTTTCTCTCTCTCTAACTAACACATACACATACACACGCGCGCATACACACGCACACCTACCTGTCCGGACCACTGAGAGTGCGGTGAGGAACTGGCAGAGGAGGAGCTGCTTGCTGAGGATCTCCTGGATATTCTCCTGACCCTCCACAGAGAAGCCCTGAAAACGCAACACAAATGGAACATCAGACACACAACGACAAAAAGCATTGGTTTTGGCCTCTGTGTGCAAACTCCGGTTTTGAAAATATCCCAGTTAGGGGGGCTAAAACGCACCCCGTCACAATGGAGTTTTTATTTTTTTCCACGGCACGTTTACACCTGAACATATAAAAAAAATATCTGCATTAAGAAAAATATCCGCCTACGTGTAACCAACCAACAGCTCTTTCAGTGCCATGGACTTGAAAACGAGTCTTTTCAGAATGTATGGCACAGTGCCAAACACTTGATATCAAGTCAATTGTGTTTTTCATGGGGGGTGGGGCCTAAAACGTTGATCTGGTATGTTTGTTGTTCACATGGACAAAGAACTCAATTTGTTTATAGGTCTTAAAAAATCACTCGAAACGTTGAAAAAAGCCTGCATCCCCCGGTCTGAATTTGAAAATGGCTGTCACTCAATGGGATGAAAGACAGAGATGGAAGACAGAGGGAAGGATTGTTGCTCTTACTCCGTCAGCCATCAGGAAATGCAGTCCTCTGCGTTCCGTGCTCTCCAGGACAAAGTTCCGGAACGCCGTGATGTTCTCTGGCCGTGTAATATCGCCGTCACCATCCACCCCTCCCTCACCTGCGAATACACAAACACACACAGTATTGGTGAAGTAGAAGGAAAACAACGAAAGGCCTATCAGAAAACAATAAATGATTTCTGAACAGCAAATAAACTGTCTGGAGCATTCACCATTGCGTATTTGTACATCATTGTCTAGCAACAACAAATGCATATAAGGTGGTGAAAAGTGATTTGTGCAAAGAAAAGTGTCCCATCTGTAAAATCAAGCATGGTAGTGGGAATGCTGTCAACATCGGAAAGCTGAATTTCACAAAAAGAAACATACATGTGTCAACATGCACTAGCTCAAATAGCGCACATAACCGCAAGGGGTAATCTTCTGCACTTCCAAGTTGAAGTCACAGTACAGTCAAACAATGGCAGAAAATATTGAGAGCCACGCATAGCGCTTCAACAAGAACTATGTGCATTCTTTCTCACAGCCACCTGCTTAAATTAAAGGTGCGGCGTGTAAGAATGTGACCAGGTACTGTAGGTATTGCAACTATGCTGCTCATTGAAACTGTGCTTACTATTGCCAAATGTGATCTTTAAATTAATAATAAACCAACATTTACTAGTATGACCAAAGGACGGTGCAGTGTTGCAGCTAAAAATACCTATTTATGGACATTCAAAATGGTGGACCATGGAGAAGATCCCTCTTTTCATGTATGTAAAATGTAATTTTCCCAATCATAATGAATACTTAGAATTAAATGGTGGTAGTAAGCATTTGTTAAAAAGCTAACTAACATGTATGAATGGACAGTGTGAATTCAGGAAATGAATTACTAAAAATATTACACAGTGCACATTTAAGTCACACAGCAAGCATGTTCCTGGCTAAAGAGTTCCCAAGGCTTACCATAGAATGTAATAGTTCACAGTGCTTACCATAGTATGGCTCGAAGAGCTCTCCGGGCGCAGCGTAGAAGTCCTCTAGTTTGAAGTCGTTGGGTCCCTTGATGGTCATACCAAAGCCTTTAGCGTGCCACTTCCTCCGCCAAAGCACGTACTCCGAGAAGCCGCCCGGCCCCGCACACACGTCCCCGAAATATAACAGCTCCCCCTCCTTGTCTCGCGTTAGGGGTTTCTGGAAGCGGAGGCACATGCCAGGGGGTTAGAGGTGTGTGTGGGTGTGTGTGGGTGTGTGTGAAAAAAAACAAATCTTTATTATTAGAGGATAGCCCTTGAGATGAACATCTCGTTCTCAAGAGGGTCCTGTGTGTAAAGTACATTCAATAAACAATGTCACACACGGACAGACAGAGGGTTTAAGATTTTCCTTACCCCTTGTGAGTCCTTTGGGTTGGTGAACATGTAGTCAAACACGTGGTCCATGTTTGCCATCTTCATTGCCGCTCTGTCAGAAAATCAAACCATATACAATGAAAACATTTTCATGGAAAAACTACAAATTGCAAATGCCTCGTGATGGCATTGTTTGTCATCAGCAAAGCGACCACAGCTGAGTAAACTAAAAAAAAACGTCACCATCTCCTCATTGTGGACTGAGGGAGATAGTTGTGTGTGTGTGTGTGTGTGTGTGTGTGTGTGTGTGTGTGTGTGTGTGTGTGTGTGTGTGTGTGTGTGTGTGTGTGTGTGTGTGTGTGTGTGTGTGTGTGTGTGTGTCTGTGTGTGTGTATGTGTGTGTGTATGTGTGTGTGTGTATTTGTGTGTGTGTATTTGTGTGTGTGTGTGTGTGTGCGTGCGTGCGTGCGTGTGGCCCTGTACCTGTTGAGGAAGATGCCACCTCTGATGGTTTCGTAGGGGTTGGACCGGGTGCGTGCTCTCCTCATCTCCTCTCCCTCCAAATCATCAAACACACTCTACACAAACACACACACACACACACACACACACACACACACACACACACACACACACACACACACACACACACACACACACACACACACACACACACACACACACACACACACACACACACACACACACACGGGCAGAGCTTTTAGATCTATTGCGCAATGGCTGCAAGTATGATACTCTTATAAGCATTATTTTCACACTCGTTTCTCTAAAAGTAACTGCATTGAGAGCTTCCAACTAGGGTTGCAAAATTCCATGAATTTTTAAAGTTGAGAAATTTCGGGGAATTAGCAGAAACATACTGGGAATTATCAAAAGCTGACGGTAATAGACATCAATATAGTTGGAAGAAAAGCATTGCAGCATAATCCTGGCTAAAATAATCATTTATTTGAGTAAAGTTAAAATGCATAATAGGCCGCTATTTGCTTACTAATTGGAACGTGAGACATGGGGCACCTAAGTCTCCACCCCTTCCGGGCGGCTTGTGGGGCTGGGAGCGCAAAAACTTTTGACTGGGCTGTAATGGACTGATCAAAGCTATTTTCCGATCCACCTCGCATTTCCCCGTCGATCACACATATGCTGTGCCTCAGAATTAATAACAACCAATGGTGTGCTTGTTGACTTCACTTGGCAAGCGATTATTGAGTTGTGTGTGTGCACCCCTTTTGCCAATCCTCTACTTTTGTTCCACAACATACACAGAGTACTGTGGCCACATATTTCATCCAAAAGACCAATTGTATTCAATTTAGTGGATACAATAAATGAAGTAGGTGGTATTTGATCTTTAATATGAAAATTTAAAAAACCTAAATGTAGTGCTGCTGTAAGCCACAAACAGACCAAACATCAATCTACTAGGCATACTGAAACATAGACACAAATGGCTAGGAATCACAGTACATACACACCTTACAGCGCAGAACAAGATGCAGAAGGTCCTCTGAGCAGAATTCTGTCTCATCTTCAATCTTCAGCTTTCTCTGGTAATAAAAAAAAGTTTTTTTATTATTAAAAAAAGTTTAAAAAAAAGTTTTTTTATTAATGTGCAAGGTGGTTCACATAATCTTTAGTTACATACATATTACCTGTCTTTAGGGGTTTGCACATTGGTGCATGTGTGCTTGTGTGATATGTGTGCATACATTTTAAATGCATGTGCATATGAAACTACATGTGACCATGGTCATTTTTTAAATCACACTCTTACGTCTCCAATATGCATCCAATCTTTCAGCTCGTCTGAGTCTGGCATCTCTGTGGAGCACTCTGGAAACCACGACACCTGCTCTGTTGCACTGGGCTGAGAACATAGGACACGAGTGCATGAGGAACGGCTAAAAACAAGTGCTAAACACGAGGGCATTTACACACGTCAGGACTGAATTCGTTTTCGGAAGATCAGGACAATGACTTGAGTCACTTGAACCCGACTGAAAGCAAACAATGAGTGTTCATATAAGTGAGTGTGTGAACATCTGCATTTTTTAATGCAAATCTTAGATGGTTAAGTGGGGAAATTCAGAGATTTGGCATAATAATGCCTTACTGAGAGTGCGATAGAAGTCTTTTTGCAACTATTCTTTTAAATGTGAGAGAAATTTAAATAGCATCAAATGACAACACATTCATATACACTCATATACACATATTCCTCCCTCCCAGATTTTTCACGCTGATAAAACATAGCAATCTTAAAACCAAAACAAAACAAAGAGGAGAAAGAAAAGACCAGTAAAATAAACACAACTATTTGGAGAGTAATTCCTTCCCCACTGCTATTCCATTCAGCCCATAGAATGATGCAAGTCTGAACAAAAGACAGACCGACAGTGAATGCGAATGGGAAAAAAAGTAAGAAAGAAAGAAAGGGAGAGCCTTCTAGGCTTACCTCTGGTTCATCCCTCCAGTCCACATTGAGTTCTCCCTGGAAGCCCTTCAGCGTCAGGCCCAGACCCCTTCTGCCCCGCTGGGTGGACGCCTCCACAATCTCCTTCCGGCCCTGGCCAAACTTACCCAGACCCTCGCCCTCACGGAAACCCATTTTGGCCTGGGGAATAACGGGGAGGGGGGGTAAAGATCATTATGGCAAAACTAAACTTTATCATCAGTGCACGAGTACACAGCAGCAAAATGTAGCCCCCTTCAGTCAGTCTGAAGTACATAGCTACAGCACAGTAAGTACATTAATATGTATCTCTACGCACTGTACTGCACAGCATCTGGTACAAGTTTTGTATTCTTTATCAGTAATAACAAAAGGTTAACACACATGGAATAGGTAAGGACAGGTTTTTTTCCAAGTGATTCTGACCTACGTACATCCATGCACATTCACACAGGTGATTTTAATAGCATCCATTGGCAGTGAGTGACATTCACAACTTTAGACTGCAGAAACAATACATCAAGTCAAAACTTGTGTATGTCACTCACTACCATTGTGCTTGGGCCTGTACATAACACAAGTGTTGTGAGTGGTTTTATAACATGAGATTCTGGGAGATGCTGTTGTACATACAAGTCTAAACACATATTTGCCTGCAGGTTTGATTTCGTTGAACCGTCATTGTATACTACGTATGTGCACAGCAGGCAAATGCAGTTCCGTCTAGAGTCTAGGTGCATGGCTGACTGTGTGAAATGCAGTGGAGGATGTGCTGCTCTATATGCTCTACATTTAGTTCAGGTTTTGGCCTCTTTACATAGAAGAGTAGTAGAGTAGAGTAATATGTATGAATACGACGGAAATTAAGGTGTCTAGTAGCATGCACACATACAGATTGTTTCACATATATTACACATTCACATAGTTACACAATAATAACACAATGGAGCAAAGTGAGTGACTGTACCATGAGCTTTTGGGAGACGCTGTTGTACATGGCAAACTTGTTGTCGGCAGAGTCGGCCTGGCTGTCCGCCTGCTGGCTCTGGCTGTGCCTGGAGAAGCTGGCTCTGGGCTCCTCCGCATCGCTCGTCGAGTCACTCTGACTGGAGTCTGCAGGGCACGGAGAGCCATCCGGCCAACACGTGCAAACAATGACGCACACACAGAAACACAGGCACAGGAACGCAGAAATGCACCAGCTCAAGATTAGGCATACAAGAAACAAAGGCACCAAAAGCAGCGTGGTGGGGTCACTCAGACTCAGGTCTGCAGAGATTCACCCAGCGAATTAAAAGAATTGAAGTAGCAGAGGCATGTTCATGTGATGTGGCATAGCACACACAGAAACACACACACACACACACACACACACACCCCTCTTGTGTTATCCATTAAACAATAACAGCCATCCAAAATACTTAAGTCACTCTCACTCAAGTCTGCAATGTCTCCAATTATGTAAGAGGCCTATGGGATAGCACACCCACACTACAGACACCATGCAACAACACAGGATCGTACAAGTACAACAACTGCAGGAGCCAGTTCTTAGTGGTGGTCTAGTCCTAGTCATGCAAAACAGAAAGGGATGCAAATCAGAAAGGGACTCGCTGAACATAGAGCTCCCGTTTAGTTCCCTTAGTGGCTTAAACCTGATTGCACAGAAATATGTATTTTTGCACATTGGTCTGTAATGTCTATCTGATCCACAAGCATTGTACCTTGGCTGGTGGTGTGCTGGGCCGACTCATCATCAGAGCTGGCTTCATCTCGACGCTGCTTCTTCTTCTTCGACGGATCCTCCGCCGTCACGAACTTCCTTTTGATCATTCCTAGAGGACCAGATACAGTGAATGGAAAATTAGATCCATCTCATACAATTCTGCAAAACTACTACATAGGGTACATATTAGCAAAGCCTTTGTGTAACTGTGATATTACGGTTATCTGAAAACACACCGTGGGGAATGGCATCATGCCGTTTTGTTTACTGCAGACTTTCAAAGTGCAACTGGTAAATTGCACTAACACTTCTCATATAAACACAACTTCCAAGACTCTCATAACAGGCCTGGGTAGTACAGTTAAGCATGCAGTCGCATGCACACCTCATGAATAACATGCAAAGAGTTTGTTATGGACATACTTGATTCAGGTTTATTGTGATGTCAGCTAATTGAAGCTCATCCCCGTAGTGTGTCCCTCGAATCTCCTGTCCGAAAATAAAATTCTCCCAAACCGTTTGCCCAGACTCAAAGACAACGTCGCACTTACAAGAGATGGTAAACGAAACACAATATCTCGGCCATAGGTTTCGATTTCAGACCCAGCACAACTGGTAGGCGCTAGCTAGCTAGCCTGCTAACTCGAGTTGTTTACTTGTGATATGCAAGCTTTCCCTCCACAAAATAGGTCACTGATGGACCACGTTGGTCATCACGGATGCGTGAGAGTACGATGGTTCATCACAATTTTCTTTTGCATCAAAACAGTCGGCACAAAACCCCCCAGAATCGATTGTTTTGAGTGGCAAGATGTTGACCCGCGTTGAATTTCGGACTTGTCGCAGTTAGGGTCCTTTGATTGCTGTCGAATAATAATGACGTAAAATAACGACTAATCTAATTTTGCCTGTCTAAAATATTGTGGCATATAGGCCTATTGGCACATTGTGGCATAGCAGGCAGGAATGATCTAGTCTCAAATTGATGTGGCATATTTCCATAATTTCTATAATGAATAGGCCTATATTGTCTAACATACAAGATAGGTCTATGAAATTATATTACCGGTATTATGATTTGTTAGTAGGCCTAGTCCTTATGGAATTATATTGCTGATTCTATGTCTGCTTTGCTGTTCAACGTATTTTCCTCAGAATAGATAATTAAACTTGATTTTCATTATTTGAATTTCATTTGACGCTGCACATTTTGTTTGTAAAACTACTGTATGGCTGTAATGGGCCAACTCATTATATTTGTTTGTAGGCCTTGTCCATATTGCTGATTTTATGTTTATTGCTGCAACATTTTCCCAAGAATGGATAATTAAACTTAATTTTCATTATTTAAATTTCAGTTGGTGCCGAACATTTTCTTTGTAAAACTACTGTTTGGCTGGGGGGTGCTGTGGTGCAATACGCTAAGCGCCCCACATTTGGGCTTTCATGCCCATGGGGACACCGGTTCGAGTCTGAACAGGGTCATTTCCCAATCCTCCCCCATCTCCTTCTGCCATTCACTTACGGCCAGCATCTCATAGGCTACTGTCCTGTCAATAAAGGCATAAAAAGCCCATAAAAATATATATATATATATTTTTTAAACCTACTGTATGGCTGCAAAATGTCTCTCTTTAACAAGATCACTGAGATTATCTTGCTTTGCATGCAAAAACATGCACATTTGTATCGTGACCATGTTCTTAAACCAATCAATTTTAAATAGATTGAGTGCACAGAACTCGTACATGTGAAAGAAAGTCGTCATCAAGATGTACATCCAATTTGTCCCCGGCAGGTAGGCCCCATGTTTTGCTAAGCAGCATTAGGATTACTAGAGATGGCACTGATCTGATGGTCATGGGAATTTGTGTCTCACTGATGCAATGGTCCAGTTCACATGCAACACTGGATCATGGGTAGGACTACTGGTCAAGGCACCGTGGACTTTCATGCCTCAGATTAGTGTGGCCATGCCTTGGGTGCTTAATAGGGAGCCTGTTTCTTTGAAATGGCGCAATGCAATGAATGGACTTAACCCAGTGGCGTGCACAGACATTTGGGGGGGGGGTACTTGAGGGCAGGGCAGGGGGCATGTGGGGCCTCCGGCTGCCTTCGGCTGTAACGGAATTTACACATTTTAATTGTCGTCCCCATCTGTGCACACCTATGACCCTTTATTTCGCAAAGAAGTGGTGTGGTGGTCCTATGAAATGAGCTGATCATGCACACCCAAATACCCAAATACTGCTCTTTTCTGCATTCCCTCACAGGTGGATGGAAACAGGTGGATTTTTAAAACTAATTTAACTGTGTGATTATTTATAATATTTATAGATAGATTGGTTATATTATATAATATTATATAAACCTTCAAAGCTTTCAAAATATAAGAACCAACTCTCTCTCTCTCTCTCTCTCTCTCTCTCTCTCTCTCTCTCTCTCTCTCTCTCTCTCTCTCTCTCTCTCTCTCTCCTTCCTTAACCTCTTAACCTGCCATGTGACCAGCGGTCACCAATCTGCTGACAGCCTACATTGAGCAGTGGCGTGGGGAGGGTGGAAAGGTTGCAGGCCAGATCAGACAAGACAGGACAGTGTGATCCAGCCTGGCATGGTGGCTAGGCTGTGTGTGGCTGTGTGTGTACAGGTGACCATGTCTATCTGTATGGCAGGAGACCTCAGGCTTCAGCAGGTGGCGAGAGAGGGGACACACACAGCTGGCTGGTGAGCATCTGAGACGTCCTGACACATGCGTGCGGAAAGCTGAGCGCTCCATCGAGATGTTCTTCCGAGTTCCGTTGCTGACTCCAGGATACATCAGATTCCTGCAGGTGGGTGGGCGCAACCTCAGGATAGATAGCAAATTCAGTTCTATATTATATATTCTGTATTACGTGTCAAAAAAGCCTTTGAACGTCAACAGATTCATTTAATAATTTGATATTTAAAAGGGAACTTCAGCCAATTTCAATATGCTGTTGTATTGCTCACGCTATCTTGACTTGTCAGTGCCCGGTGATGCTGCATTTTTCAGCTCAGCCCTTTCCAAGATCTGTGCTATTCTAATGAGGGCAGACTTTGTTTCCATAACCCTTTGGATGTTGTTGGGAATACAGAAAATCAAGATGTTTTTTATGTAAACAAACTCTGCCCCCATTACAATGACCAGGATCTTGGAAAAGGGTGTCAGATACTGACAAGTCCAGGGTAGTGCGAGCATTACAACTGCATGTCGAAATTGGCAGAAGTTATCCTTTAAATAAATGTAATAATACTGAATAATAATGAGAACATATATTTCAATCATGCCATTTTCCAAATAATTTGGGCTTTTTTTATACAGGCCTATCTGTAAAAAAGATATTATATTGTCCTGTTGTGTATGTCTTTTAAAAACAAGCAAAATTCATGTGTACCCTCTGATGTTTTCATGAATGACGGCATGAGATCCTAAGTGAGTGGTGAGATGTTTTCCTATGACACAGCAGTGTCCAGCCAGTGAACTGTCCGAGTCATTCCAGAGGATTACGGTGGATTATAATCTCAGCGTGTGGTCAGCCAGGCATGTTGTTTGCAATGGCCTGGACACCTTTGAGGTCATATTTTCATCCTCTAATCGGATCGATGGTCAGTTGCTATGAGAGGCACAGCATCCACCATGTGGCAGGTGTTACAATAGCCAATTGAAGCTGCCCCTTGCTCCTGTCAGGGTGTTAGGTATACAGCAGAATTAACACAGAGGTCTGAAAAGGAACTAATTAGGCTAATTTAGTAACAGAAACACCAGAAAGGTGTTGCCGTCTTTAATGGGTTTGAAAGGATATTCCTTGAACAGTACATCTTAAGCACAACACTTTCACATGCAGACACACAGTGACACAACAACCACATTCACATAGGCCTAACAAACAGGCCAGATTCAGACACCACCACAACATTACACAGAAACTACTGTAGGCCTAATTTCACCAGGTAAAACAGTTGAACTTTATTCCTTTACTTAACATGGAAAAATCATCACAAAATGAAAGCACATTCCTCGTGACGAAACAAATCACATCAGTTGGGTGAAATACCAAATTGAGAAGTTACTGTTTACAGGACATCCTTGAACAATATGTGTGTCTGTGCAGCCTTCTCTAGTTTTCCTTGATCAAGCAGCACATTGCCTCGGGTGACAAGATAAAGTACACAAAGTGGATAACGCAATGAAACTAAACATTCAATGTTGCTTTACCAGTGTTTGCTTCACGGCATCAGGAGATGAGGTACCCTTGAAAATATGTCAAGTTCAAGTTGTTAACGTCAATCTCGCATCATTAAAGCCACGGCTGATGGGGGTTAACAAGAAGGTAGCCTAATCCCTCCATTTATTCTTGGGGCGCGGCTTGACCTTCCTGTTGTGTGTCCTTCCAGACGCAGGCTGCCCAGGCGGTGCTGCATGGCAGGGAGGCCTCCACCTCGCCACGCGTGGCCCTGCTGCTGGGCCTGATGGGGGTGGGGATGTCGGGGTACAGCTCGCGCCAGCTCACCCTCCACCACAAGCCCTACTCCAGGCTGCTGCGCCGATGACAAACGGACCGGACGACGTGCAAGGGGGACAACAACACACTACCCTGCCATTCTTCAGAACATTTGTCAGACTTCGAGTTCTCATGGCCTAGTGGTTAAGGAGATGGACTTCAGATCAGAGGGTTGCAGGTTCAAATCCCACCCTTTCAATCACTCCCTATCTCACTCCATGGCTGAGGTGCCCTTGAGCAAGGCACCTAATCCCACACTGCTCCAGGGACTGTAGCCAATACCCTGTACTTACAAAGAGACCTGTAAGTCACTTTGGATAAAAGCGTTGGCTAAGTGTAATGTAATGTAATTATGATGTGACAAATGCTCCGAGTGATCTTTCACACAGAGTTGTATGAGAGCCGTAGAATGTCCGTGCAAAATTCTAGATGGACCGGGAAAACTCGGGGCTATGCAACATTGTATGCGTCGCTGCCCGCGATGCTGTGCCACCCGCTGCCATTCCTAGTGAGCTACTCAGGGCTGCATGCCAGCTCTTCTTTCTGAGGGACACGCTGACCTTCTCTATCGGCCTGTCCCTAAAAGCATCCTTTGTAAGAGAACAATAGTCATCGCTTCCTCACCCTTAAAAGGTGTATCAAGTCAGCAGGCAAAAGAGGCGAGTCTTTGGTTTGGCAAGGACTTGACAACCTTTAAAGCTACAGTGGTGTTGGTAATAGATCTTGTTCGGCAAAGTGGTTGGATTTTAGTCACATGCAGGCTCTGGACACATGGGTTCTAAATGTTTGTTTTCTCCTGGCTGCGCGACGCTAGCTGTGCACAACTCAACCTCTGATTGTTGGAAACCGCTGTCTGTAAAAAAATTAGCTCCCATGGTTGGCTGCCAGTGTCTGGCCCCTCCTCACAACATTGTGTTTATAAACACGGTGAACCCATGTATACTCCATGTCCGTCGGTCTATCAGTCAGTCCATTGGTTGGTTGGCTCCGTCAGTTGGAAACCAGTTTCACACTCAACATTTGTGAACCTGTTGACCTTATTACTTACCGCCCCAACAGGAGGTCTAGGGTCACCTCTGCTACTCTTATTTCACCTGGGGGTTTGACAATTTGAGAGTTTGGCTGTTGATTTTTTTTTAAGTGACCTTAATGTCCCCCAATATCCTCTTCTGTTTAGTCCAAAGCAACCAGAATATCTGTTAAAGTAACAGCTTGTCCCTCCCTAAACATCCAAATGTCTAAAACCTGACATCCTGACATATGCTGGCCCATGGCCCATGACTTTACAGCAACCTACTTGGCCACAATTATTCCTTGGATGGCTGATCATCTTTTAAACTACAGCAATGGATGTCGTTCCAACATCTCAATGTCTCTGGGTCATCTGATAGATAGCATGAGGGGTACAAAGATGTGGCCTCGACACAATTACCAACTTTTAGGGCTAGTCGCCAATATAGGGCAGTCATGGGTAAGCGGTTAGGGCGCCAGACTTGTAGCCCAAAGGTTGCCGGTTTGTCTCCCGACCTGCCAGGTTGGGGGGAGCAATTAACCAGTGCTCTCCCCCATCCTCCTCCATGACTGAGGTACCCTGAGCATGGTACCGTCCCACCACACTGCTCCCTTGGGGCGCCATTGGGGGCTGCCCCCTTGCACGGGTGAGGCATAAATGCAATTTTGTTGTGTGCGGTGTGCACTTGTGTGCTGTGGAGTGCTGTGTCACAATGACAATGGGAGTTTGAGTTTCCCAGGTGGGCTTTAAAAAAATATATATATATATGCCCAGGTCAAGCACTGTACGAAAACCGCACTGGACACCAATGACATTTTGGAGGGACACTTTTTCTGGTACCATGGCAAAGGCTTATCTCTAGCTGTATTGCAGATGTGTTAAAACGTCATAGTGATTCAGAGAATAACATAGTCTTCTTGCCACCTGTAGCTGACTTGGGGAGGTTCACCTGTGTGCTATGAAACACACATGGTGTAACAATCTTGGGCAAATGACAGCTAACTTGATGAAAGCTTAGCTGAGATTAGCCTATATGGAGAATGTATTGCAAGTCAGTTTTTATTTCCAGTGGTGGCTTGTGATAGTGTAGCTTTCATTTTCTAGTAATAATATAAGAAATGTAGTAAGTCATGGGAGCCTTATTGTGATTTGTGAGTTAGAAAGAGTGCATGGAAGTTTTATGTAATCATTGGGGCTGTGAGTGAGTGGCGCCATACGCCTCCACAGACCAACATGGCTATGAATGGATTACAACAGGTCATGAATAGCCTGTAAACGTCAGATCTTTGAAGATCAAAAGGTCAAAACAGGATGCTTAGCAACGGCTAACTTGTCGGTCAGGTTCAATATAAGCACTGTGTCTATTTTGACACAAGCGTCAACAATTTGGCTGTTTGCACAACTGCTCTTTACAAAAAGTAAATGACATTATTCATGTTCTTTTTAAGCAAGTTATACAGGAGGTCTTGTTCAATCATCAGCATTTTCCAAGTTTTGCGCTTCTTTAAAAAAAAAAAAATTCTCCATCATCATCATCTGTTGACCGCACAATTTTTCACCGCACAAGAATCTCAATTCTCTATTACTACCTCTGTTCATAAGTCAAATGCAGTTTTGCATACTACATATATGATAGGTTCCGCTGTATGCACTTTTTGTTTGCTTTGTTGAAAATTCTGCATTGATTTGATTTAATTTATTTTTATCATTGGTTTAAGCTCGGCCTACATGTATGGACTTATATATCAGGACTTCCGTGTAGGCCTAAGTATATTAGCAGAAGGCATATTCCTTGAAGTTGAGTTTCTATTCACACGAGAGCTGTTGTAAGGTCACTAAAAAGCTTCTGACAGGTCACCTAGCAGTCTCATTCCTCTTTGAGGGCGCAGTAGGCCGACCCACCAAGGAATAGATGGATGGGAAGCTGAGACTGACCCACTTTTTTTTTTTTTTTTTTTTTGGGGGGCTTTTCAGCCTTTATTGTTTTTTTTTTGTGAGACAGGATAGTGGAGGAGAGACAGGAAGCGAGTTGGGAGAGAGAGATGGGGAAGGACCGGCAAAGGACCCGGACCGGGAATCGAACCTGGGTCAGCCGAGTGGTAAACGTGTGCCCTACCATATCAGCCACGGTAGGGCCGACCCACTTTTTTAATGGGGCAAAGAAATGTGGACAGACTTTTTAAGAAGAGCAGGGAAGGCTTGGTTGATATAGTTGAAAATAATGACTCCGTTAATATTATATATTATATTATATAAGCATTTGTTATTGATCAATACGATTTTTCTTCTCCGTTTAGCAGGATGTGTCACATTAACATGCCAGCGTTGTCTGTTTCCGTTTGCCGATAAATAATTTCCCCCCCTGACCTAATGAATGTAACCACCGACAAAAGAATGTATGCTGGCTAATCTGTTTATACTTTTTTTAGAATTCTTGCACGCCTCCTTTTGCCAGGTGCGTAAGAGTGGAACCACTGGGTCACCAACGTAGAGACAAAAAAACACTCCCGCACACTGTTCACGCGCTTGAAGAAGGTCATTAGATCGAAACGTCGCACTCTGCAAATGGGAACAGTGTACGGGAGCTTTTTTGTCTCTAGGCTAATTTGTTTATAAAATGTAAAGTGTTAATGTTTGTGTTGACAGCTCTGACTAAATGACAGGCCAAGGGTAGGTTAGAGAAAGCGTGTGTGTGTGTGAGAGAGGATGAGTTAATCAAGGTAGCTAATTTAAACACTCCCGACGACAGGCAGTCCAAACATAACCGGCGATTGCTCTCTTTAAATGGGCCACGGGATGAGGAGCTCATCTCCTTGATCCTGTTACCGTGGCCCCAGAGGAAAGAAGATGAATGACATAGATCATCGTCACGGCAACCACCTGCCTGCCCAAGTGTGTGTGTGTGTGTGTGTGTGTGTGTGTGTGTGTGTGTGTGTGTGTGTGTGTGTGTGTGTGTGTGTGTGTGTGTGCGCGTGTGCGTGTGCGTGTGTTATGAACATGAATGGTAGCCTACTGGGTTTATTACAAAGTGTGTGGCTTTATGTAGCCTACAAATAGCTGCAAAAGACAATAACAAGAGGTAAACACGAAGTGCATGTGGATGTGTTGACTCAAATTCCTTTTCTGAAAAGGAAACATCACAGGTTTTGCTCAGGTTGCACAAGCAAAATGTTTTGATATGACATATATTTTTTAAGTATAGAAATGGTGTGTACAAATGGGCTCTTTGCTGGTAATGAGGTCTGAATGGACTATTAGAAATTCACCTGGAATGTTTGATGTCTGTTTGATGTGTTGTAATATCTTGTCTCTGAAAGGATGCAAAATGACACAGGTGATATGATTCAAAAACATTGTAATGTTGAAACAAACATTGTTATCACAAGATATGCAATTTTATATGGGAAATAGTATTATATTTTTTATTTATTGTAAGCTTTTTGATAGTGAGAGAAAGTAGTGGTACTAATCATTCATAACACCATATAACAAATGGTACAAAAATAATTCAGCTCCAGACCTATAGGGTTTGTGGCCCTACTGTAGGCTTATGTGTTTTCTGAATTGTTCAAGTTACAGTTTTTTGAAGTTGACATGAGATTGCACGTCATTGTTGAGTTCAGTTTGAAGACTGTACTGTCCATTAAATAAAAACAAAAAAGACATTCTTTTGAACCTTTGTCTCTGCATACTGGTGGCTGTATACTGAATTGCTATTCCAAGTTTGGATGTCACTGTTTTACCGTCACCAAAATTATAACGGCTAGCTATGTCTTAATCTGTTACCTAAGGCTCTCAGTACTGCCATAGCAATGTTGTTATGATGTAGTTGAGTATTTGCAGCAAATAGTGAATAGGCCCGCCAGTGACCCCATCTGCAGTAAGAAGCCGCAAGCCTCCCTCAATAGACTGTTTGTAGGACACTGGGCTACTTTCTAAACCCTAAGGAGACATAGCCCTCAGACTGCCAAAGCGTTTAGACCTGGCAACACAAAACCCTCACACAATCCTTCCAGGCCTGATTTTGAATTCATTGGACCA